>NC_057806.1:166315266-166319902 GCF_018294505.1 Triticum aestivum
CCGCCGCGCTCGACGGCGCCCCACGTTGGCGGCCCCGCTCCGCTGCTCTGCTCTTCTGCCCGCCACGCCATGCGCGCCCGCCGTCCTGCGCCACCCCGGCTCCCAACTGCGTCTGTGCGAGCTCCGCCGCCCCGCCACGGACGTCCGCGGCCACCACCACCCGCGCTCGTCAGCTCCTCGCACCGCCGCCCCGTTTCTGTCCCGCGGTGGCCCTGCTACTACGCCGCGTTGGCGCGCAGCCTTGGCCACCAGCGTCTCGCCCGGCTCGCGTGCTTCCCACACCTCGTCGTGCGCCATCTGCCGCGGCGGCCCTCTCCGCTACCCGCGCCGCCTCTGCTCACTCCCGCCGGCATGGGCTCGATCCGGTCGAGCTCCGGCCTCGTCCTCCGTTGCTCTCTGGTGCCCTGCGGTCGCCGTCTCCCCCCCTGCTGGCCTGGGCGGGCACCCATTCGGGCTGGCGCCCATCGCCCGCACCACCGCCCGATCGCCCAACGCCCGCTAGCCCCCTGGGGCCTATGACAGTGGGCCCCCATGCCTAGAACGTTTCTAAAAAAGGAATTAAAAAATAATAAAAATAATTAAATAAATAATAATTATTAAATTAATTAATTAAGGAATTAATTAAGTTAATTAATCATAATTATATTAACCTAATTAACTGTTAGTTAATTAATCAATCAATGACAATGGGGCCAACCCCTAATTAATTCTGATTAGATTAATTAAAATTTGGATAATTAACATGTGTCTCTGACCAGTGGGACCCACTGGTCAAGTTGACCAGTCAACTCTGTTGACTGCTGATGTCAGCATGACATCATGCTGATGTCATTAACCCATTTTCGAATTAATTTAAATAATTAATTAAATTCCAGAAATTAATAAAATCTTTAGAAAATCATATCTTTTAATCTGTAACTCGGATTAAAATATTTTCAACGTGAAAGTTGCTCAGAACGACAAGACAAACCCGGCTATGCAGCCCGTTCGTCTGCCACGCACCCCTAACATATCAATCTCGCAACTTTCCCCCTCCGGCTCCTCTTCCCGAAAACGCGAAACACCGGGGATACTTTCTCGGATGTTTTCCCCCTTCGCCGGTATCACCTCATACCGCGATAGAGCATCCCCCTAGCACTGATACTTGTCATGTCATGCATCGCTATGCATCTGTTTGCTTAAATATTTATCGTTTCCTCCCCCTCTTCTCTCGCTAGACACCGAGACCGACGCCGCCGCTACCCAGTACGACTACAGAGTTGGCGACCCCTCGCTCTTGCCAGAGCAACCAGGCAAGCCCCCCCCCTTGATCACCAGATATCCCCTACTCTCCTCTATACTGCTTGCATTAGAGTAGTGTAGCATGTTACTGCTTTCCGTTAATCCTATCCTGATGCATACCATGTCCTTGCTACTACTGTTGTTACCTTTACCTGCAATCCTCATGCTTAGTATAGGATGCTAGTTTATCATCAGTGGCCATACATTCTTGTCCGTCTGCCATGCTATACTATCGGGCCATGATCACTCAGGAGTTGATCACGGGTATATACCTATACATAATATATGATACTTGTGGTGACTAAAGACGGGTCGGCTCGTAGGAGTACCCGCGATTGATTCATGGATTGGGTCTGAAAGGACGTTTGTCCCGACGGCCCTTTGCGTGGATCTTTGTGGTGAAGAGACAGGGCAGGTTGAGACCACCTAGGAGAGAGGTGGGCCTAGCCCTGGTCGGCGTTCGCGGTTATTTCAAAATAACACGTTTAACGAGATCTTGGTATTTGATCTGAGTCTGGCTACTGGCCTATACGCACTAACCATCTACACGGGGACAGTTATGGGCACTCGACGTAGTGGTATCAGCCGAAGCCTTCGTGACGTCAGCGACTAAGCGGCGCACGCCGGGTTGGACTGGAACGCCTACGCTTGTATAAGGGAGGCTAGGTCTGCTCACCGGCCGCGTACGCAATGTGCAGGTGCGCAATGGGCGATGGGCCCAGACCCCTGCGCCATAGGATTTAGACCAGCGTGCAGACCTCTCTGTTGTGCCTAGGTAGGGCTGCGACGTGTTGATCTTCCGAGGCCGGCCATGAACAAGAAAAGTGTGTCCGGCCAAATGGGATCGAGCGTGTTGGGTTATGTGGTGCACCCCTACAGGGAAGTTAATCTATTCGAATAGCCGTGATCTTCGGTAACAGGACGACTTGGAGTTGTACCTTGACCTTATGACAACTAGAACCGCATACTTAATAAAACACACCCTTCCAAGTGCCGGATACAACCGGTGGTCGCTCTCTCATAGGGCGATGAGGGGAGGATCATCGGTTAGGATTATGCGATGCAATGCTACTTCGTGAACTTACCATCTACTCTCTTCTCCTACTGCAAGATGGAGGTTACCAGAAGTGTAGTCTTCAAAAGGACTAGCTATCCCCCTCTTATTCCGGCATTCTGCAGTTCAGTCCACATATGATACCGTTATTCCATTTGATACCAATGCATACATATGTAGTGTATCTCCTTGCTTGCGAGTACTTTGGATGAGTACTCACGGTTGCTTTTCTCCCCCTTTTCCCCTTTCCTATATCCGATTGCCGCGACCAGACATTGGAGCCCAGGAGCCAGACGCCACCGTCGACGACGACTACTACTACTCGGGAGGTGCCTACTACTACGTGCAGCCCGCTGACGACGACCAGGAGTAGTTTAGGAGGATCCCAGGCAGGAGGCCTGCGCCTCTTTCGATCTGTATCCCAGTTTGTGCTAGCCTTCTTAAGGCAAACTTGTTTAACTTATGTCTGTACTCAGATATTGTTGCTTCCGCTGACTCGTCTATGATCGAGCTCTTGTATTCGAGCCCTCGAGGCCCCCGGCTTGTAATATGATGCTTGTATGACTTATTTTATTTCTAGAGTTGTGTTGTGATATCTTCTCGTGAGTCCCTGATCTTGATCGTACACATTTGCGTGTATGATAGTGTACGATTGAATTGGGGGCGTCACACCTCATCATCTTTTTCATCCAATGAGCTCACAGTTTCATCAATTCCTTCTTCCATGGACTCCTGCAAAATATTAGTCTCTTCTTGGACAGTAGAGGAGTCCTCAATATATGGTTTAACATAGGCATTAGAAGCATAATTATCATAACAATATTTAAGTATAGCAAAAAAATTAGATTTGTAAAGAGTAGCATCATACTTTTCAATCAAATAAGCAATTTCATAAGCACCCTTAAAAGCAACAAATTCTTCAATTTGTTCGATATCAAAGTAATTATAAACACCTTTGGCATAAGAAGATGCGATTCCATTATCAATAAACTCACATTGGTAGGGAATGTGTTTCTTAGGGTCTTCAAAACAACAAGTAACATCATATAATTCACATAAATTCCAAGCATAGCATTGCATAGTATTAATTTGATGTTGTAAAAGTTTCCCTTTTTCAGATAAACGATGTCGCACAAAACAAGCATGCTCATCTAATGATTTTCCCTCAACTAAGGTAGTTGGGTTTTCAGCACGAGCACAAATGGATCGAAGATGATCCAAGTAGAAAGCTTCAGTAGTATGGTATATTTTGGGGGTTCTTCAACCATTAATTTAGTAGGTACGACTAATTTTTTTGGTATTTTGTGTTTCCTACCCATAACTAAAGATAGAAAATAAAAGCACAAATTAAAAATTACTTAGTGATAAACCAAACAAGCACACACGAGAATATTCACCCCACGCAATTGCTCCCCGGCAACGGCGCCAGAAAAAAGGTCTTGATAACCCACAAGTATAGGGGGTCGTTTGTAGCCTTCTTCGATAAATAAGAGTGTCGAACCCAACGAGGAGCTAAAGGCAGAACAAATATTCCCTCAGGTTCTATCGACCATCGATACAACTCTACGTACACTTGACGTTTACTTTCACGAAAACAAGTATGAAACTATTTTGTAGGTATGATCCTAGAACTACTTTGCAAGAATAAAACTAGAAGTATTTTGCAAGATAATAAAAGTGAGGTGATTAGAAAAAGGGTTTGTGTCAACAAGAAAGTTATTTGTCCCTAGGCAATCGATAACAAGTACTGGTAATCATTCTTGTAATTTTATATGAGGGAGAGGCATGAGCTAACATACTTTCTCTACTTGGATCATATGCACTTATGATTGGACCCCTAGCAAGCATCCGCAACTACTAAAGATCATTAAGGTCGTAAAACCCAACCATAGCATTAAGTATCAAGTCCTCTTTGTCCCATACGCCATAGCCCACCTACTCAGGTTTAAGTTTCTGTCACTCTCGCAACCCACCATAAGAGAACCATGAACATATTGCAACACCCTACAACGGGGGCCCCTCATGTTTGCACGAGAACGGAGGGCACCATAGGACAGCACCATAAATAAAATATACAATCATACCAACCAAGATCACGATTAACCCACAAGACAAAACGGATCTACTCAAACATCATAGGATAGCCAAATATCATTGACAAATAATATATGGAGTTGAGCACCATGTTTAAGTAGAGATTACAGCGGGGAGAAGAGGTGTTACACCACTGCATAGAGGGGGGAGAGTTGGTGTTGACGGTAGCAAGATTGTTGATATAGATCGCCATCCCGATCGTTGCCC
>NC_057806.1:166320187-166501473 GCF_018294505.1 Triticum aestivum
GGATCTCCCTCTGTTCTCTTTTGTTTCGCGTTCCCCGGATCTGGCCAAAAACCGTTTCTTATATTCCCGGATATCCGTAACTCCGATTGCGCTGAGATTTTAACACAATTTTTTTCCGGATATAAGTTTCCTTGTGTCCGAAGTAGAGCTCCAACCGACGTTTGAGGAGGGCACAACCCACCACCACGCGCCAGGGGCCTCTGGCGCGCCCTAGTGTTGTTGGCTGTGTGGGCCTCCGTTTGCGGTGATTCCAACTCCCAAAAATCACATATATTCCAAAATAATTCTCCGTAAAATTTTATTGCATTTGGACTTCGTTTGGTATGGATAATCTGCGATACAAAAAACATGCAGAAAACAGGAACTGGCACTAGGCACTGGATCAATAGGTTAGTCCAATAAATCATATAAAAAGTTTCCAAAAATATGTGTAAGTTGTATAATATTGGCATGAAACAATCAAAAATTATAGATACGACGGAGACGTATCAGATAGCACACTCCACAATGATGTGAAAGAAGGCTAGTACTGACCTCTCATGACGCTGAATTCAAACATCTCACAAGAAGAAGATCTGAAACAGATTTGCCAACACTGATAGGAAGTCAGATCTCCTCTTGTGCAGTTCCACTAAGATCAAGGAATCAAGCAACATTGTTAGTGTGACATTTTGGTTGAACTGCACAAAACACACTTAAAACAAAAGTGCTTTGTGCAGTGCAACCAAAGGTCGCAATAGCAACGAGGTGAAGTAGATAACCATGTTTACACAGAGGTGCAAAGGAAACAACTAGTGGTCAATAACGGTTGATGACACAGAAGCCAACAAAAAAGAAGCATCTAAATTATCTAAATGAGAAAGAAGCAAGACAGTAGCATTTCTCAAACAGTGGCATTGATTCATATTAACAGAGAGATTATATTAACAATAAAATTTGTTAAACATGTAATTTGCTTTTAACTGTGGCATTGCTTCAATTTTCCAGCGGCATTATTAGAGGGTGTTTGTTTACAGGGACTTTTTGGTGTAGGGCCTAAAAAGTCCCTTTTAGTCCCATCTAAACCAAACAGGAGGGACTTTTAGGGACTAAAAGTGAGCATTTGGGACTAAAGAAAGAAGACCCTAAGGGAGAGTCTTTTTGGGACTTTTTCCAATAGTTGCCCCTACCCCGCATCGCACCTTATCTCTATTAGTTCATTACTAGGGGTAACATGGTCTTTTAGCATGTCATTTAATAACATCTAGTGTAGGGGAACGTAGTATTTCAAAAAAATGTCACATCCCTGCTTTTAGTCATGCATTAGGATTGGATGAACATGTGCATCATGTTTAAATTTCTTTTAAACTTGAAATGGGGCCTAATCAACCCCAACAACCCCCTGAAAATGCTAATTTCCAACAATTGGAATTTCAATGAACCCAAAATGCCCTTCATAAAAGCCCACCATTTTTGGTCTTGACTAAAACCTCTGCCAAAAATGGTCTTGCAAATTATGGAGCCATTTTGGATTTTTGAACAAGCCATAAGTATTTGAATTTGGGCATTTTAAATGCTATAAATATTTTGAAGTGCTCAAATAATCTTGGAAGCATTTTTAGGCAGTTGAGAATATTCCCAAATGTGCCTCTGAATATTTCCATAGTTTTTGGAAATGAAATACTATTTATTCTATTTCAATACACAGAGCAGGAAATAAATAAAAGCAAAAACAAAAAAAGGACCAGAGACTTACCTGGAAGCCCACCAGCCGGCCCACCTAGCTGGCCCGGCCCAGCAGCCGCTCCACGCAGCTACTTCGCCTAGCCAGCGAGGCGAGCAGGTGCTCGACGGCGAGCACAGGAGCTCGCCACGCCACCTCTCTGCCTGCCTGCCGTCACCCGCGCCAGCGCGATGCCTCGAAACGCCTCCGCGGCGCCACCCCGACCCCCTGGACACCTCATTCGTCCCCCCTGCTCTCTCCCTCGCTCCCCGAAGCCATGACCGACACTGCCGCAGCCACGCCACCGTAGTTCTCGCGTCCACCGTCGTGCTCGCACCACCCCGCCGTGTCCACGAGCTCCGCCACCGTCCTCTCCGTCGAGCAGCCCGAGCCCCGAGCGCTCGCGCACCCTGCTTCGTCTTCTTTGAGTTCGACTCCACCAAGCACCGCCGCCGATCCCCATCATCGTCGCCGCCGCATCAGCTTGTCCCCGACCGCGTCGTCTGCTCCTACATCACCGTCGTGAGCTGCTGCACCTCCCCATCCTCCCCGCTTGCCTTCTTGTGCACCACGGCGACCACACCGAGCTCGCCCACACGCGTCGCCGCCTCTGCACGTCGCCGTCGTGGCCACAGCCACGCTGGCTCGATTCCGAGCACGACATCACATTCTTCGCAGCCCAAGCAGCCCGTAGCACCTTTCCACATGCCTCGTCGTGCCCCGCAACCTCGGTTTCGACCTCGCTCGAACTCTGGCGGCCGCCAAGGTCGTCACCGGCGATGTTTCCGGCCACCCTAGCTCCAGCCACTGCCACCACTCGATGCGGCTCGCTCCCCGCATCACGTAGCTGCTCTCCGCCGTCGATTTGGTCGCCAGAGACACAAACCCGAGCCCCTCCGCCGTGTCTGGCCTCGCCGGCGGCTAAACGCCGGTGGGTTTGACCCATGGACTTGACGTGTGGGCCCAAGTTGACTTCCCCCCTGAGCCTATGACAGGTGGGGCCGACCTGTTAATTAGTTTAGGATTAGTGCTAACTAATTTTAGTTAGTTCAGGTCACTGACATGTGGGCCCAGGCCCCACTGACAGTTAGTTAGTATTAACTTAATTCTGTTAGTTAGCTGAGACACTGACAGACAGGGCCCACCAGTGAGGTTTGACTCGCCCTGGCGCCTTTGACTCGCTGACATCACAGCGACGCAGTGTTGACGCAATTATTCATTTTCTAGATTTATTTTTATATAGGAAATTCCAGAAAATAGCCAAAACTTCTAAAATTCATAGAAAATCAACCATACCTCCAAATCAAACAAATTATATATGAAAAATGATCAGAAAAATTCAATCTATCCATCTGTAATGGTTTCATGCATGACAAACCACTTTAACTTTGCTGTTTAGGTGAAACAAGCTAACACACTCATTATGCATAAGAACTTTAACCCTCATTTGAATCTTTGATTCAAATGGACCCTTTTCAACTTGTTTCACATTGCATTAGGCAGGACACATCATTTTGCCATGTCATAGCATGCATCATATTGTTGCATATTGTCATGTGTTGATTATGTTCTATGTGTCCTTCTGGTAGGTCCTGCCTCCGAGGATATCTCTGAGTATCCAACTGAAGGGCAGTACCCTACTACCACTCCATCAAGCAAGCAGCCTCATTGATCATATCGATACAATCCCATGTTCTCGCCTCTACTCTCAGTTACTGCATTAAGACAACAACGTTTCAAACTGATGTGTGATGCGGTAGTTGAACCCTTATCCTCTACATGACCTGTCATTGCCACAGTAACTAGATGAAACCCACTAGCATGTGTAGGAGTTGATTGAGCCATGTTTGTGTTTCCTACCTTGCTATGCCTGCTATGCTTAGAGTTGTGTCAGGTCTGGTTCATCTGGGTGATGGGCTAGAGTGAAATGATTCTGACGGTAATGTGAGTGGTGCGTTGAACATGATTTGGTAAAGGTATCGATGAGAGGCCATGTAGGAGTACATGGTGGGTTGTTTCGTTGAGGCCGTCCATAAGAACTGAGATCTGTATGCGTGATTTAAGATTCAGCTACTACCACACATTAGGCCCTGAAATATGACCCCGCTCGACTTACTGACCCCTCTCGTCCTCTGTCCAGGAGTTGCAACTAGTTTCTGGTGTTTGTAGGTTATGTGTTGGTGGCCGTGCGTAGCGCTGACCCTAGGGGTGGGCTATGATGCGGTAGATACACCATGGCACGGTGTACCGAGTCGCCCGTTTGGTGTCTCGGGAACCCTGCACACATCGTTTGGGGCCGTTGAGGACACCCCGGCCGGATCTCCTTGCGGATGGAACCTGAATAGGCGATAAACCTGGACCAGAGACTTGTGCGGTTAGTCAAGTCATGGTCTACACCCACGTCGGCTTTCGCTTGAAGTCTGCCGAGCACATGTCGTGTGCAGATGCTAAGTTGTGGAAACATGTCTGATGAAGTACACCCCTGCAGGGTATAAAACTATTCGAATAGCCGCGTCCGCGGTAAAGGACTACTTGGTTGCCTATACAGTTCATAGACAAGTTAATGATTACTACTAAAAGACTCGAGATAAGTGTGAGTATCGAGGATGGCCCTCTCGTAGGATGATGAGGGAGGATCCCCGGTGGAGTATTGTGTTGGTGATTAGTGGACTCGTGTGCGAAAACTATTTTACTAGTGGTGTCCCATAGGATAGCTTAGCCAAGAGTCAAAGCTGGCTTGCTGCAATAACTCCACCACCTTCTTGAGAATGAGCATGTATAGTAGGTTCTGATGTAAGACTTGTTGAGTACCTTTGTACTCATGTTTGCTTAATTATTGTTTTCAGACGACAATACCGCCCCCTCCGATGGGTTTTATGTAGATCTCGACATCGATGAGTGACTTGCCACCCAGGTGGTGATCCTGGCCATGGAGGGCCCTATGTAGATAGACAGGTTTCGAGAAGCCTTCTTTCTTTCTAGTGTCTGTACTCAGACTATTTGCTTCCGCATGTGCTTGTATGCTTGTATGACTTGAGTGTCGGGTCATGTGACCCCTACCTATATGAACATGTTATGTATGGCTCTCTGGAGCCTTTAAATAAAGTACTTGAGTTGTAGAGTTTTGTTGTGATGCCATGTTGTATTTGCACATATCGAGCATATTGTGTGTATGATTGAAATGCTTGGTATGTGTGGGATCCGACAATCTATTTGTTTATCCTTGGCAGCCTCTCTTATGGGGAAATGTAGTCTAGTGCTCCTTGAGCCATAGTAGTCCGCTACAGCCCGGTTCACTGGAGTCCTGCTAGCCCAGCACTACTGCTCAGGACACTTGACCGGCCGGAATGTGTTTCACTTCGTTCCTATGTCTGTCCCTTCGGGGAAATGTCACGCGGTGACTTCCGGAGTCCTGCCTAGCCTGCTACAGCCCGGGTTCCTCGGAGTCCTGTTAGCCCAGTGCTACAGCCTAGATTCACTCGCTGATGACCGACATGCTCAATGTGATTCATGTATGCCTGTCTCCATAGGTCTGTGCCGCTTTGGGTTCATGACTAGCCATGTCGGCCCGGATTCTCTATCATATGGATGCTAGCGACACTATCATATACGTGAGCCAAAAGGCGCAAACGGTCCCGGGCCATGGTAAGGCGACACCCGTGGGGATACCGTGCATGAGGTCGCAATGTGATATGAGGTGTTACCGGCCAGATCTATGTGACATGGAATCGGGGTCCTGACAACGTTGGCATCAGAGCCGGACTGCCTGTAGGTTCGTTGAGCCAAACTGGTCGATGTCGAGTCTAGAAATGCTTTAGTTATATGTAGGGGAATTGATTGTGGGAGGGAATGTAAGGCTCTTTTACTCCTTTACCTTATGCCCTCTGATCTGAGCCATTCTCTTCTCATTCAATGTGGGTTAAGGACTAGGCTCTCTTCTTCTATTAGGTTCACGTGTTACTAATCCGTAGTAGCTTATAGGATTGTTGTTACAAGCCTCAGTACAGTTTCTACTACTTTTAGTATGTTGCCAGTCGAATCAGAACCTTGATATGATGTTGTTAAGTGGTATTGCAAATTGTTGTGAATGTCTCAAGTCTTTTTCTAAGCATTTACAGCCGTTATGCTGTCTGATTTCCCCTAGAAAATTCTAATGCCTTTGCATTATTCTGTGCTTTCAGATGGCCACCCGTTCGCAGAACCAAGTGGTTCGTCTGACCCGGTTCCTTGATGTGCCCGGCCACACGGCCATGTTGGTTCGAGTGATGGTTGAGTCAGGCTATCGGTGGTATCCGGAATATACCATCGAGGAGCAGTTCAGAGACTTCAACCAGAGCCAGTACCTCTGTACCGTCAGGATATATCCCTCTTATCCTGGAGCCACTAAGCCCCTTCACCGTTCCTATGGACTTGGGGTCACTATTGAGATGTCAGTGCAGGATGCAGCCTATTCAATGATGACTATCATTCGAGCCAGGACTGCCTTGCTATAGAACACCGACTTCCATTACATGCCAGCCTCACTTCCTGGAGCACAGGGGTACTATCAGGCCTTGTACTATGACTCTACACATGAGGAGTCACTACTCCGCACCACTGCCGAGATGCTCGAGGATATGGACCGCGAAAATCGGGCCTTGCGTATGGAGCTTTTCCACACTTGTTCTGATCATTGGGCCACTTTGACTCGGTTTGCACCTGCGGTGCAGGCAGGATACATGGACATGAGGGATCTGTACCCTGTACGATCTGGATTGCCAGATTGTATGGAGTGGCGCGATGTAGGAGGCATCACCCCTCCTCGTGGTCCCCGTCTGCCACCACCTGTGGGACCAAGTCCACATCCAAGTCCCTATGGTCCGCCGGCTCCGCAGGACCGTCTGTTCCCAGATGATCATGTTCCACTTCCAGGTCTTGGTGGCGACTTCTATGAGGATTACTACGGAGCCGTCTGAGCTAGTAGTAGTATCACTAGTAATGCAATAGTTGTATTCTCGACAGTCCTGTGTGACCGTGGGATACGACTTGGTGTGTATCATGCTCCGAAGGTGTAGAAAAATAATGTATAGGAGCTTGGAATGCCTTCTATGAGATGTAATGTCTTTCACCGTAGTTGTACTCTAGACTGGGCTTGTACTAAACTATGTACGGTGTGTATGACCAATGGTATATATATGGCAGTTTCTATATTACCATGTCATGCAATGAACATCTTAGCATTCCATGTTACCCATTACATTCTGCACTTCCTTGCTAAGTTTGTGCCATCCTTATCTAAACCGATGTCTTGTTTTCTCCTAGGATTGTCAACACCTGCAGCAACCCTACTGCACCGGAGCAGGGGGAAGCCAGTGCAGCTAGGGGTGAAAATCTGCCTCATCTGCCTTCTCTGGTCGAAGTGATGCTGGAGGCGGAAAGAAACAAGCGTGAGACTAACCGCTTGCTGGAGCGGATTGAACAGAACACTGCACGCCATCAGCGAAATGACTTGGTGTTAATCAATGACTTTATCAAGTTGTACCCACCAAAGTTTAACCATTCCGTCGAGCCCCTCGACGCGGATGACTAGCTTCACAGCATCACCCACAAGCTACGTTCTGCCAACGTAGCCGAAGCTGATAAGGTTACTTATGCTGCCTATCACCTCGAAGGCCGTGCTAGCCTTTGGTGGGAAAATTTTGAAGCTATGCGCTCGGTCGGCCAAATCACTACTTGGGCTGAATTCAGTGAGGCTTTCCGTGAGCATCACATCCCGGAAGGTCTCATAGATCGCAAGAGGGAAGAGTTCTGCAATTTCACCCAAGGAAGACTGACTGTGGATGCATATAGTCGTGAATTTGGGAATCTGGCACGATATGCTCCTGAAGAGGTATCCACCGACGCTAAGAAGCAAGCAAGGTTCCGCAAGGGACTTAGCCCTGAGCTTCGTCGCGATCTTCATCTGCACGAGTGCACCTCCTTTCAGAAGTTGGTCAATAAAGCCATCAGTGCTGAGACAGGCCAGTCTGACTATGACGCTTCACGCAAGCACTCTCGTGATTTTGGCTCTTCATCCGGCTCTGGATCTCATAAGCGCCGGGTGTGGACTCCAAGCATGGCACTTCCACCCATGTTCATTCCGAGGCTATCCTTTGAGGCGCCTCGTCCCAACCAGCAGTTTGCACCGTCCAAGCCCTATGGTGGCCCCGCTGCTAATGCTGCTCCACGCCCCAATGTTGTGACATGTTTCAAGTGTGGAGAGCCGGGTCACTATAGTCGAGAGTGTCCCCAGAACAAGAACCCCAATCAGTCTGGAAAGTCCGTTGGTCGTGGTAAGCCAGCGGGAAAGACATTCTACGCCAAGCCGGTCACCACTGCACGTGGTCATGTCAACTATGTCTCAGTCGAGGAGGCTCATGAGGATCCTAACATCGTCCTTGGTATGCTCCTTGTTAATTGCCATCCGGCATCTGTTCTTTTCGATACTGGAGCATCTCATTCATTCATATCTGAGAACTATGCTTGATTGCATAACACGACATTCTGTGACATGCCCACTTCCATGGTAATTCAAACTCCGGGTTCCAAATGGCAAACTTCTAGAGTAAGCCATGGGAACGAAATTCTTGTCGATAGACTTGTCTTCCTTGCATCCTTAATAGCTCTCAAGTCCTCGGACATAAACATCATCTTGGGTATGGACTGGATGTCAGCTCATCACGCTAAGATTGATTGTGCCACTAGAACCGTTCAACTTACTCACCCATCGGGCAAGACAATCAATATCTTAACTCGAGTGGCCAAGCGCCAGCTTTACTCCCTAAATGCCAACCCCCTTCCAGACCTTGAAGATATTCCGGTAGTCCGGGACTTTCCGGATGTCTTTCCAGAAGAACTGCCAGGTGTTCCACCTGACAGGGATGTCGAGTTTTTGATACACCTTGTTCCAGGAATCGTTCCAATTTCTATAAGACCCTATAAGATGGCACCCTTAGAACTAGCCGAGCTTAAGAACCAACTCGATGAGTCCTTGAAAAAGGGTTTCATCTGTCCTAGTTCCTCTCCTTGGGCTTTCCCCGTCCTCTTCGTCAAGAAGAAGGACGGAACGGATCGGATGGTTGTAGATTACCGACCTGTCAACTTGGTCACTATCAAGAACAAGTATTCGCTTCCCAGGATCAACGATATGTATGACCAGCTCACTGGATCCTCAGTCTTTTCCAAGATGGATTTGAGATTGGGCTACCATCAAATCAAAATCAGAAATGGGGACGTTCCCAAAACGGCCTTTGCTACTCGTTATGGCCAATACGAGTATACCGTTATGTCCTTCGGTTTAACCAATGCCCCAGCCACCTTCTCTTGGTTAATGAACTCGGTCTTCATGGAGTATTTGGATAAATTTGTCGTAGTATACCTCGATGACATACTCATCTACTCCAAGAATGAAGAGGAACATGTCGAACATCTAAGGCTGGTATTGACGAAACTTCGAGAGCATCGCCTTTATGCCAAATTCTCCAAATGTGAATTTTGGTTGCCAGAAGTGACCTATCTAGGCCATGTAATCTCTGGTAAGGGTATTGCTGTCAATCCCTAGCAAGTTCAAGCCGTCCTTGATTGGACTCGACCTGAGACGGTCAAGCAAGTTCGGAGCTTCCTTGTCTTAGCGAGCTACTGCCGCTGCTTCATCGAGAATTTCTCCAAGGTTGCTAAACCTCTAACTGAACTCCTCAAGAAAGATAAAAAGTTCGAATGGACCCCACAATGCGAGTTCATCTTTCAGGAACTGAAAAGACGCCTGACATCTACTCCCGTACTGGTACCACCAGATTTCTCCAAGGACTTTATTATCTATTGCGATGCCTCGCGACAAGGACTAGGTTGCATACTCATGCAAGATCGTCAGGTAATTGCCTATGCTTCACGGCAATTACACCCACATGAGGAAAATTATCCCACACATGATCTAGAGCTTGCAGCTGTAGTCCATGCACTTAAAACTTGGCGACATTACCTCCTCGGTAATCGTTGCGAGATCTTCACCGATCACCAAAGTTTGAAATATATATTCACCCAACCGGATTTGAATCTCAGGCAAAGACGTTCGGTCGAGTTGATCTCGGATTACGACTTAGGAATAACTTACACCCCGGGCAAGGCCAATGTCATGGCTGATGCGCTAAGTCGTAAATCTTATTGTAACAACCTGATGTTACAACAAAGTCAACCACTTCTCCATGAGGAATTTCATAAGCTTAATCTTCACATTGTTCCTCGAGGATTCCTATCCACCCTGGTGGCGAAGCCTAACCTTACGGATCAAATCATAGCTGCCCAGAAGCATGATAAGGGCATATCCCGGATTAAGGAAAACATCGCTAGCGGAGTTGCTAAATGTTTTTCCATGGATGAGCGAGGTGTTGTCTTCTTCGAGAACCGCTTAGTGGTTCCCAAGAAACAACATTTATGCCAGTTGATTCTTAAGGAAGCTCATGAATCCCGTCTCACCATTCATCCCGGTAGTACTAAAATGTATCAAGACCTACGCCAGAGGTTTTGGTGGACTAGGATGAAGAGAGAAATTGCTCAATACATTGCTAGTTGCGACGTCTGTCGTCGTGTTAAAGTAGAGCACCAACGTCCTGCTGGCACCCTTCAACCTTTGGCTATTCCTGAATGGAAACGGGATAAAATCAGTATGGATTTCATCACTGGGTTTCCCAGGACCAAGAGAGGGAATAATGCCATCTTCGTCGTGATCGACCGTCTTTCCAAAGTAGCCCATTTCCTACCTGTTCATGAGAGTATCACCGCTTGCCAGCTAGCTGATTTGTACATCTCCCGAATAGTGTCTCTTCATGGCGTCCCATTGGAAATTAACTCAGACCATGGGAGTCTCTTCACCTCTCGATTTTGGGAAAGTTTCCAAAATGCTATGGGAACTCGTCTCTCTTTTAGCACCGCCTTCCATCCTCAGTCAAGTGGTCAAGTAGAGCGAGTCAATCAAATTCTGGAAGATATGCTCCGAGCTTCTATCATCTCATTCGGAATGGGTTGGGAGAAATGCCTTCCATTCGCGGAGTTTGCCTATAACAATAGTTATGAAGCTAGCTTGGGCAAAGCTTCTTTCGAAGTTCTCTATGGACGAAAATGTCGAACGCCTCTTAACTGGTCAGAAACCGGGGAAAGACAACTCTTTGGCCCGGATATGATTCAGGAAGCAGAAGAGCAGGTTCGCGTTATTCGTGAGAAATTGAAAACAGCCCAATCTCGTCAAAAGAGCCAATATGACCGTAAACATAAGCTCATGACTTATGAAGTCGGCGAGAAGGCTTACCTTCGGGTTACTCCGTTAAAGGGAACCCATCGTTTCGGTATCAAAGGCAAATTGGATCCTCGTTACATTGGACCCTTTTGCACTCTTGCCAAACGAGGAGAAGTTGCCTACCAATTGGAACTACGTTAGCATCTTTCCCGAGTTCACGATGTCTTCCACGTTTCTCAACTCAGGCGTTGCTTCGCGGATCCTATCCGTGGAGTAGACCACGAAAGGCTTGATCTACAAGATAACCTTTCATATCGGGAATATCCCGTTCGTATCCTTGATTAAGCCAAGCATACCACTCGACGCCATAATATCAAGTTTCTCAAGGTTCAATGGTCACACCATTCCGAGAAAGAAGCCACTTTGGAAAGGGAGTATCGTCTTCGACTCGAGTACCCCACCTTCTTCCTGGAGGATCCTAAATCTCGGGACGAGATGTTGGGAAATGTAGTAATTTCAAAAAAAATCCTACGCACATGCAAGATCATGGTGATGCATAGCAACGAGAGGGGGAGAGTGTGATCTACGTACCCTTGTAGATCGACAACGGAAGCGTTAACTTGGTTGATGTAGTCGTATGTCTCCACGGCCCGACCGATCAAGCACCGAAACTACGGCACCTCCGAGTTCTAGCACACGTTCAGCTCGATGACGATCCCCAGACTCCGATCCAGCAAAGTGTCGGGGAAGAGTTCCGTCAGCATGATGGCGTGGTGACGATCTTGATGTACTACCATCGCAGGGCTTCGCCTAAGCACCGCTACAATATTATCGAGGACTATGGTGGAAGGGGGCACCGCACACGGCTAAGAATATGATCACGTGGATCAACTTGTGTGTCTAGGGGTGCCCCTTGCCTCCGTATATAAAGGATCCAAGGGGGGGGGTGCGGCCGGCCCTAGTAGGAGGCGCGCAGGAGGAGTCCTACTCCTACCGGGAGTAGGACTCCCCTCCCTTTCCTTGTCCAAGTAGGAGAGGGGGAAGGACAGAAGGAAAAGGGGGGGCGCCGCCCCTCCCTCCTTGTCTAGTTCAGACTAGGGGGAGAGGGGGCGCGCGGCCTGCCCTGGCAGCCCCTCCTCTTCTCCACTTTAGGCCCATGAGGCCCATTAACCCCCCGGTGCTCCGGTTTTATCCGAAACTTCCCCGGAACACTTCCGGTGTCCGAATATAGCCGTCCAATATATCAATATTTATGTCTCAACCATTTCGAGACTCCTCGTCATGTCCGTGATCACATCCGGGACTCCGAACTAACTTCGGTACATCAAAACTCATAAACTCATAATATAACTGTCATCGAAACCTTAAGCGTGCGGACCCTATGGGTTCGAGAACAATGTAGACATGACCGAGACACGTCTCCGGTCAATAACCAATAGCGGAACCTGGATGCTCATATTGGCTCCTACGTATTCTACGAAGATCTTTATCGGTCAGACCGCATAACAACATACATTGTTCCCTTTGTCATCGGTATGTTACTTACCTGAGATTCGATCGTCGGTATCCCATACCTAGTTCAATCTCGTTACCGGCAAGTCTCTTTACTCGTTCCGTAATACATCATCCCGCAACTAACTCATTAGTTGCAATGCTTGCAAGGCTTAAGTGATGTGCATTACCGAGAGGGCCCAGAGATACCTCTCCGACAATCGGAGTGACAAATCCTAATCTCGAAATACGCCAACCCAACATGTACCTTTGGAGACACCTGTAGAGCTCCTTTATAATCACCTAGTTACGTTGTGACGTTTGGTAGCACACAAAGTGTTCCTTTGGCAAATGGGAGTTGCATAATCTCATAGTCATAGGAACATGTATAAGTCATGAAGAAAGCAATAGCAACATACTAAACGATCGGGTGGTAAGCTAATGGAATGGGTCATGTCAATCAGATCATTCAACTAATGATGTGATCCCGTTAATCAAATAACAACTCTTTGTCCATGGTTAGGAAACATAACCATCTTTGATTAACGAGCTAGTCAAGTAGAGGCATACTAGTGACACTCTGTTTGTCTATGTATTCACACATGTATTATGTTTCCGGTTAATACAATTCTAGCATGAATAATAAACTTTTATCATGATATAAGGAAATAAATAATAACTTTATTATTGCCTCTAGGGCATATTTCCTTTAGTCTCCCACTTGCCCTAGAGTCAATAATCTAGATTACACAGTAATGATTCTAACACCCATGGAGCCTTGGTGTTGATCATGTTTTGCTCGTGGAAGAGGCTTAGTCAATGGGTCTGCAACATTCAGATCCGTATGTATCTTGCAAATCTCTATGTCTCCCACCTGGACTAGATCCCGGATGGAATTGAAGCGTCTCTTGATGTGCTTGGTTCTCTTGTGAAATCTGGATTCCTTCGCCAAGGCAATTGCACCAGTATTGTCACAAAAGATTTTCATTGGACCCGATGCACTAGGTATGACACCTAGATCGGATATGAACTCCTTCATTTGCTGCTTCCGAAGCAGCTATGTATTCCGCTTCACACGTAGATCCCGCCACGACGCTTTGTTTAGAACTGCACCAACTGACAGCTCCACCGTTTAATGTAAACACGTATCTGGTTTGCGATTTAGAATCGTCCGGATAAGTGTCAAAGCTTGCATCAACGTAACCGTTTACGATGAGTTCTATGTGACCTCCATATACGAGAAACATATCCTTAGTCCTTTTTAGGTACTTCAGGATGTTCTTGACCGCTGTCCAGTGATCCACTCCTGGATTACTTTGGTACCTCCCTGCTAGACTTATAGCAAGGCACACATCAGGTCTGGTACACAGCATTGCATACATGATAGAGCCTATGGCTGAAGCATAGGGAACATCTTTCATTTTCTCTCTATCTTCTGCAGTGGTCGGGCATTGAGTTTGACTCAACTTCACACCTTGTAACACAGGCAAGAACCCTTTCTTTGCTTGATCCATTTTGAACTTCTTCAAAATCTTGTCAAGGTATGTGCTTTGTAAAAGTCCAATTAAACGTCTTGATCTATCTCTATAGATCTTTATGCCTAATATGTAAGCAGCTTCACCGAGGCCTTTCATTGAAAAAATCTTATTCAAGTATCCCTTTGTGCTATCTAGAAATTCTATATCATTTCCGATCAGTAATATGGCATCCACATATAATATCAGAAATGCTACAGAGCTCCCACTCACTTTCTTGTAAATATAGGCTTCTCCAAAAGTCTGTATAAAACCAAATGCTTTGATCACACTATCAAAGCGTTTATTCCAACTCCGAGAGGCTTGCACCAGTCCATAAATGGATCGCTGGAGCTTGCACACTTTGTTAGCTCCCTTTGGATCGACAAAACCTTCTGGTTGTATCATATATAACTCTTCTTCCAGAAATCCATTCACGAATGCAGTTTTGACATCCATCTGCCAAATTTCATAATCATAAAATGCGGCAATTGCTAACATGATTCGGACAGACTTAACCATCGCTACGAGTGAGAAGGTCTCATCGTAGTCAACCCCTTGAACTTGCCGAAACCCTTTTGCAACAAGTCGAGCTTTGTAGATAGTAATATTACCATCGTCGTCAGTCTTCTTCTTGAAGATCCATTTATTCTCAATTGCTTGCCGATCATTGGGCAAGTCAACCAAAGTCCACACTTTGTTCTCATACATGGATCCCATCTCAGATTTCATGGCTTCAAGCCATTTTGCAGAATTTGGGCTCACCATCGCTTCTTCATAGTTCGTAGGTTCATCATGATCTAGTAGCATGACTTCCAGACCTGGATTACCGTACCACCATAGTAGCTCTCACTCTGGTTGATCTACGAGGTTCAGTAGTATCTTGTTCTAAAGTTTCATGATCATTATCATTAGCTTCCTCACTAATTGGTGTAGGTGTCACAGAAACAGTTTTCTGTGATGCACTACTTTCCAATAAGGGAGTAGGTACAGTTACCTCGTCAAGTTCTACTTTCCTCCCACTCACTTCTTTCGAGAGAAACTCCTTCTCTAGAAAGTTTTCGAACTTAGCAACAAAAGTCTTGCCTTTGGATTTGTGATAGAAGGTGTATCCAATAGTCTCCTTTGGATATCCTATGAAGACACATTTCTCCGATTTGGGTTCGAGCTTATCAGGTTGAAGCTTTTTCACATAAGCATCGCAGCCCCAAACTTTCAGAAACGACAACTTTGGTTTCTTGCCAAACCATAGTTCATAAGGCGTCGTCTCAACGGATTTTGATGGTGCCCTATTTAACGTGAATGCGGCCGTCTCCAAAGCATAACCCCAAAACGATAGCGGTAAATTAGTAAGAGACATCATAGATCGCACCATATCTAGTAAAGTACGATTACGACGTTCGGACACACCATTACGCTGTGGTGTTCCGGGCGGCGTGAGTTGCGAAACTATTCCGCATTGTTTCAAATGTACACCAAACTCGTAACTCAAATATTCTCCTCCACGATCAGATCGTAGAAACTTTATTTTCTGGTTACGATGATTTTCAACTTCACTCTGAAATTCTTTGAACTTTTCAAACGTTTCAGACTTATGTTTCATTAAGTAGATATACCCATATCTGCTTAAGTCATCTGTGAAGGTGAGAAAATAACGATATCCGCCACGAGCCTCAATATTCATCGGACCACATACATCTGTATGTATGATTTCCAACAAATCTATTGCTCTCTCCATAGTACCGGAGAATGGTGTTTTAGTCATCTTGCCCATGAGGCACAGTTCGCAAGTACCACGTGATTCATAATCAAGTGGTTCCAAAAGTCCATCAGTATGGAGTTTCTTCATGCGCTTTACACCAATATGACCTAAATGGCAGTGCCCCAAATAAGTTGCACTATCATTATCAACTCTGCATCTTTTGGCTTCAACATTATGAATATGTGTGTTACTACTATCGAGATTCAATAAGAATAGACCACTCTTCAAGGGTCCATGACCATAAAAGATATTACTCATATAAATAGAACAACCATTATTCTCTGACTTAAATGAATAACCGTCTCGCATCAAACAAGATCCAGATATAATGTTCATGCTTAACGCTGGCACCAAATAACAATTATTTAGGTCTAATATTAATCCCGAAGGTAGACGTAGAGGTAGCGTGCCGACCGCGATCACATCGACTTTGGAACCGTTTCCCACGCGCATCGTCACCTCGTCCTTAGCCAATCTTCGCTTAATTTGTTGTCCCTGTTTCGAGTTGCAAATATTAGCAACAGAACCAGTATCAAATACCCAGGTGCTACTGCGAGCATTAGTAAGGTACACATCAATAACATGTATATCACATATACCTTTGTTCACCTTGCCATCCTTCTTATCCGCCAAATACTTGGGGCAGTTCCGCTTCCAGTGACCAGTCTGCTTGCAGTAGAAGCACTCAGTTTCAGGCTTAGGTCCAGACTTGGGTTTCTTCTCTTGAGAAGCAACTTTCTTGCTGTTCTTCTTGAAGTTCCCCTTCTTCTTCCCTTTGCCCTTTTTCTTGAAACTAGTGGTCTTGTTGACCATCAACACTTGATGCTCCTTGTTGACTTCTACCTCCGCAGCTTTCAGCATTGCGAAGAGCTCGGGAATAGTCTTATTCATCCCTTGCATATTATAGTTCATCACGAAGCTCTTATAGCTTGGTGGCAGTGATTGGAGAATTCTGTCAATGACGCAATCATCTGGAAGATTAACTCCCATTTGAATCAAGTGACTATTATACCCAGACATTTTGAGTATATGCTCACTGACAGAACTGTTCTCCTCTATCTTGCAGCTATAGAACTTATTGGAGACTTCATATCTCTCAATCCGGGCGTTTGCTTGAAATATTAACTTCAACTCCTGGAACATCTCATATGCTCCATGACGTTCAAAACATCGTTGAAGTCCCGGTTCTAAGTCATAAAGCATGGCACACTGAACTATCGAGTAGTCATCAGCTTTGCTCTGCCAGACGTTCACAACATCTGGTGTTGCTCCAGCAGTAGGCCTGGCACCCAGCGGTGCTTCCAGGATGTAATTCTTCTATGCAGCAATGAGGATAATCCTCAAGTTACGGACCCAGTCCGTGTAATTGCTACCATCATCTTTCAACTTTGCTTTCTCAAGGAACGCATTAAAATTCAACGGAACAACAGCACGGGCCATTTATCTACAATCATACATAAACAAGCAAGATACTATCAGATACTAAGTTCATGATAAATTTAGGTTCAATTAATCATATTACTTAAAGAACTCCCACTTAGATAGATATCCCTCTAATCCTCTAAGTGATTACGTGATCCAAATCAACTAAACCATGTCCGATCATCATGTGAGATGGAGTAGTTTCATTGGTGAACATCACTATGTTGATCATATCTACTATATGATTCACGCTCGACCTTTCGGTCTCCGTGTTCCGAGGCCATATATGTATATGCTTCGCTCGTTAAGTATAACCTGAGTATTCCGCGTGTGCAACTGTTTTGCACCCGTTGTATTTGAACGTAGAGCCTATCACACCCGATCATCACGTGGTGTCTCAGCACGAAGAACTTTCGCAACAGTGCATACTCAGGGAGGACACTTCTTGATAATTTAGTGAGAGATCATCTTATAATGCTATCGTCAATCAAAGCAAGAGAAGATGCATAAAAGATAAACATCACATGCAATCAATATAAGTGATATGATATGGCCATCATCATCTTGTGCTTGTGATCTCCATCTCCGAAGCACCGTCGTGATCACCATCGTCACCGGCGCGACACCTTGATCTCCATCATAGCATCGTTGTCGTCTCGCCAATCTTATGCTTCCACGACTATCGCTACCGCTTAGTGATAAAGTAAAGCATTACAGCACGATTGCATTGCATACAATAAAGCGACAACCATATGGCTCCTGCCAGTTGCCGATAACTTGGTTACAAAACATGATCATCTCATACAATAAAATTTAGCATCATGTCTTGACCATATCACATCACAACATGCCCTGCAAAAACAAGTTAGACATCCTCTACTTTGTTGTTGCAAGTTTTACGTGGCTGCTACGGGCTTAAGCAAGAACCAATCTTACCTACGCATCAAAACCACAACGATAGTTTGTCAAGTTGGTGCTGTTTTAACCTTCGCAAGGACCGAGCGTAGCCACACTCGGTTCAACTAAAGTTGGAGAAACTGTCACCCGCAAGCCACCTATGTGCAAAGCACGTCGGGAGAACCGGTCTCGCGTAAGCGTACGCGTAATGTCGGTCCGGGCCGCTTCATCCAACAATACCACCGAACCAAAGTATGACATGCTGGTAAGCAGTATGACTTATATCGCCCACAACTCACTTGTGTTCTACTCGTGCATATAACATCAACATATAAAACCTAGGCTCGGATGCCACTGTTGGGAAACGTAGTAATTTCACAAAATTTCCTACGCACACGCAAGATCATGGTGATGCATAGCAACGAGAGGGGGAGAGTGTGATCTACGTACCCTTGTAGATCGACAACGGAAGCGTTAACTTGGTTGATGTAGTCGTATGTCTCCACGGCCCGACCGATCAAGCACCGAAACTACGGCACCTCCGAGTTCTAGCACACGTTCAGCTCAATGACGATCCCCGGACTCCGATCCAGCAAAGTGTCGGGGAAGAGTTCCGTCAGCACGACGGCGTGGTGATGATCTTGATGTACTACCGTCGCAGGGCTTCGTCTAAGCACCGCTACAATATTATCGAGGACTATGGTGGAAGGGGGCACCGCACACGGCTAAGAATATGATCACGTGGATCAACTTGTGTGTCTAGGGGTGCCCCTTGCCTCCATATATAAAGGATCCAAGGGGGGGTGCGGCCGGCCCTAGTAGGAGGCCCGCAGGAGGAGTCCTACTCCTACCGGGAGTAGGACTCCCCTCCCTTTCCTTGTCCAAGTAGGAGAGGGGGAAGGAGAGAAGGAAAAGGGGGGGCGCCGCCCCTCCCTCCTTGTCCAATTCAGACTAGGGGGAGAGGGTGTGCGCGGCCTGCCCTGGCAGCCCCTCCTCTTCTCCACTTTAGGCCCATGAGGCCCATTAACCCCCCGGGGGGTTCCGGTAACCCCCCGGTGCTCCGGTTTTATCCGAAACTTCCCCGGAACACTTCCGGTGTCCGAATATAGCCGTCCAATATATCAATCTTTATGTCTCGACCATTTCCAGACTCCTCGTCATGTCCGTGATCACATCCGGGACTCTGAACTAACTTCGGTACATCAAAACTCATAAACTCATAATATAACTGTCATCGAAACCTTAAGCGTGCGGACCCTACGGGTTCGAGAACAATGTAGACATGACTGAGACACGTCTCCGGTTAATAACCAATAGCGGAACCTGGATGCTCATATTGGCTCCTACATATTCTACGAAGATCTTTATCGGTCAGACCGCATAACAACATACGTTGTTCCCTTTGTCATCGGTATGTTGCTTACCCGAGATTCGATCGTCGGTATCCCATACCTAGTTCAATCTCGTTACCGGCAAGACTCTTTACTCGTTCCGTAATACATCATCCCGCAACTAACTCATTAGTTGCAATGCTTGCAAGGCTTAAGTGATGTGCATTACCGAGAGGGCCCAGAGATACCTCTCCGACAATCGGAGTGACAAATCCTAATCTCGAAATACGCCAACCCAACATGTACCTTTGGAGACACCTGTAGAGCTCCTTTATAATCACCCAGTTATGTTGTGACGTTTGGTAGCACACAAAGTGTTCCTTTGGCATACGGGAGTTGCATAATCTCATAGTCATAGGAACATTTATAAGTCATGAAGAAAGCAATAGCAACATACTAAAAAGTCGGGTGCTAAGCTAATGGAATGGGCCATGTCAATCAGATCATTCAACTAATGATGTGATCCCGTTAATCAAATAACAACTCTTTGTCCATGGTTAGGAAACATAACCATCTTTGATTAACGAGCTAGTCAAGTAGAGGCATACTAGTGACACTCTGTTTGTCTATGTATTCACACATGTATTATGTTTCCGATTAATACAATTCTAGCATGAATAATAAACTTTTGTCATGATATAAGGAAATAAATAATAACTTTATTATTGCCTCTAGGGCATATTTCCTTCACGAGATTCTTTTGAGTGGGGGTGAGTTGTCACATCCCTGCTTTTAGTCCTGCATTAGGATTGGATGAACATGTGCATCATGTTTAAATTTGTTTTAAACTTGAAATGGGGCTGAGGGAGTCCTGGATTAGGGGGTGTTCGGGTAGCCGGACTATACCTTCAGCCGGACTCCAGGACTATGAAGATGCAAGATTGAAGACTTCGTCCCATGTCCGGATGGGACTTTCCTTCGCGTGGAAGGCAAGCTTGGCGATGCGGATATTCAAGATCTCCTACAATTGTAACCGACTCTGTGTAACCCTAACCCTATCCGGTGTCTATATAAACCGGAGGGTTGTAGTCCATAGGACATCAACTCCATATACAACAATCATACCATAGGCTAGCTTCTAGGGTTTAGCCTCCTTGATCTCATGGTAGATCTACTCTTGTACTACCCATATCATCAATATTAATCAAGCAGGAGTAGGGTATTACCTCCATCGAGAGGGCCCGAACCTGGGTAAAAACATCATGTCCCTTGTCTCCTATTACCATCCAGCCTTGACGCACAATTCGGGACCCCCTACCCGAGATCCGCCGGTTTTGACACCGACATTGGTGCTTTCATTGAGAGTTCCTCTATGTCGTCGCGTTCAGGAAGGATGCCTCCTCCCGTCTTTAAAGACGGCGCCGTTGCTAAGGGAGCCTTGGCTGTCGGCCAAACTCTCCGGCTAGGTGGTTTCCTCATGACCGCCTGTTCGGCTGTTGCACCGACGGTGACCTCTCGGGTCATCAAAAGCAACCTACACGTCAGCTCGGAGCTCGTCGAGCAGCTAGATCCAATGGAGCTCTCTTCCGTAAACGAGCTCTTGGATCGCATCGCCGCCCTAGGAGTCGCTATGGATTACGACCATGTTGGGCTTAAACCCGATCTAAGAGAAATTAACTCTCCCCAAGTCACCCACCACGCTGCCGTGGTAGAGGCGCAGTACAGCGACCCTTCATCTATTTTAAGGACTAGCTATGTCCAAATCCCCCACCCCTCCAAGCCGGATACCCGTGGAGGGGAGGATGTAACTCAAGACCTGAGCTTAGGATCAGGCAACGGGCTAGATTCATTGGACAACATCCAAGAATCCGAACTTCAGAGTTCAGAAACTCTTCGGCCTCCGAATCTTGGATTGGGTGAGGTTTCAGATTCAATGACACCCGCCCACCCGAACATAAGCGATCTCTCCCAAATCAGGCAGAGGCCCGAGGAAACAGTACATCATTACTGGGCCACATTCCTCCTGGTTATGAACAGGATAAAGGATTGCCGCGAGGGAGACGCAATCTCAATTTTCTGCAGTAATTGCACGGACGAGGGAATCCTTAACACCGTAAGTCATCGTGATATTACACGCTTCGCTGAATTGGCGTCCATAGTACAAAAATACTGTGCGATGGAAAGCGCCTGGAAAACCAAAATAAAATTTTGGGATAATCCGGCCTTGAATAGTAATCCCGTCCGAACTAAGAGGGTGCATCATCATAGGACACCCGGGATAAACACCAAAAAGCCAAAACCCTCTACAGGGCCTGGGACCGTACTGGAAAGATGGCTTGATGGACCCTGTAGAATTCACAGTACAGAGGATGCCCCACCAACTCATAGCCTTAGAGCATGTTGGATACTCCAGCAGGTGGCCAAAATTGGCGAGGACCTCTTAATTATGGAGGCCGCAGAAAGCCAGCCCAAGGACACCAGTACCGTTCTCACAGTCTTCGAGACTTTCGCATCAAACAATATGCGAAAAAGAACACTCCACAGCCTCGCCGAAGTCTATCAAGTTGCAACAATAAATCCATGGAGCGACACTGCTATTACCTTCAACGCAATTGATGAATCTAGATTCCAAACAGCCCGAGCACCAGCCGCATTGGTCCTCAGTCCCATAGTGGACGGCTTTCGCCTCACCAAGGTGCTCATGGATGGAGGCAGCGGACTGAACCTCATTTATGAGGAAACCCTTCCAAAAATGGAAATAGACTGGAACCGCATCGAGCGAAGCAGCACAACCTTTAGAGGAATAATCCCCAGTCGGGAGGCGCGCTGCACAGGAAAAATCACACTAGATGTGGTGTTCGGCATGCCGGATAATTACAGGTCCGAAGAAGTCACGTTTCAGGTGGCCCCGTTCAAAAGCGGATATCACGCTTTACTAGGGCGGGAAGCATTCACAATCTTCCAAGCAATACCCCATTACGGGTACATGAAGCTTAAGATGCCCGGGCCGAACGGAATTATCACTCTAGCTAGTGATCTGGACATAGCACTCCGTGCCGAAAACAAGACGGCCGCATTAGCCCTTGAGGCACTATCCGAAGCCTTAGCGGCCGAGGAACTGACTGCGCTGCGCTCCACGGTTAACAGGGATGATGTGATACTCGACAAGAGATCCAAATCCACATCCTTCAAGCCAGCTGACGAAATAGTCAAATTCCAGGTCCATCCAACAGACCCCAATAAAACAGCTTCCATCGGGGCACGACTGAACCCTGATATAGACGCCGCACTACAAGAGTTCCTACGAGAGAACTGGGACATTTTCGCCTGGCACCCTTCAGACATGCCAGGGATCCCACGCAGGCTGGCCGAACACAGCTTAAATATCCTAAAAGGATTCAAACCTGTCAAACAAGCCCTTCGGCGTTTTTCCGAACCCAAGAGACAGGCTATGGGAGAGGAGCTAGCCAAGCTGTTGGAGGCCGGATTCATTAGAGACATAAAACATCCGGACTGGCTAGCAAACCTGGTGATGGTACCAAAGAAGGACAAATCCTAGCGCCTGTGTGTCGATTTTAAAGACCTTAACAAGGCTTGCCCAAAGGATCCCTTCCCCCTCCCCCGTATCGATCAAATTATCGATGCCACCGCAGGACACGATTCGTTGTGTTTCCTCGACGCATACTCCGGTTACCATCAAATCAAGATGGCAGAATCGGACCAAGCCGCAACAGCATTCATCACACCATACGGCCAATTCTGCTTCAACACAATGCCCTTCGGGCTGAAAAACGCCGACGCAACATAGCAGCGCATGATCCAGACATGTCTGGCAAACTAGATCGGCAAAACAGTGGAGGCGTATGTTGATGATGTGGTCGTCAAATCAAGACATGTCGAATCTCTAGTAGACGACTTGAGGCTTACATTCGATAACCTCCAAAAATATGACATCAAGCTCAACCCGGAAAAATGCGTCTTCGGCGTCCTAGCCGGAAAGATCTTGGGCTTCATTGTATCCGGTAGAGGAAATGAAGCAATTCCAGCCAAGATCCGAGCTTTGTCACAATTGGATATCCCAAAGGACCTCAAACAAATACAAAAATTAACCGGATGCGTGGTGGCTTTAAGCCGCTTCATCTCCCGCTTGGGAGAAAAGGCACTACCCCTCTATCGCCTCCTTCGGCGCACCGAACACTTCAAGTGGACGGCTGCCGCCACGGCCGGACTTGATGAAATAAAAGCCATATTGGCAACAAACCCGGTCCTGGCCGCGCCGAACACCGGCGAACCAATGTTATTGTACATTGCAGCAACACATCAAGTTGTCAGCGCAGTGCTCGTTGTCGAGCGGGAAACGGATGGACACAAATTCCCTCTTCAAAGGCCGGTCTACTACGTGTCCACTGTCCTCACTCCATGCAAATCACGGTACCCGCATTACCAAAAGATTGCATACGCGGTATTCATGGCATCCCGGAAGCTACGACACTACTTTCAAGAGTGTTCCATAACAATAGCCTCGGAAGTACCACTCAACGATATTATCAACAACCGCGATGCAACGGGCCGAATTGCAAAATGGGCCATCGAGCTTCTCCCGTTCGATATAACCTATAAGCCACGGCGAGCTATTAAATCGCAAGTTTTGGCCGACTTCGTCGCAGAATGGATGGAGGCCGAGCTCCCTAAAGAGCACGACACATATTCAAACTGGATTATGCATTTCGACAGCTCTAAAATGTTGGCCGGACTGGGGGCTGGCGTCGTCCTGACGTCCCCCATAGGAGACACAGTCCAATATGTGCTCCAGATCATGTACACGGATTCCAACAATGCAGCCGAATATGAGGCCCTCCTACATGGTCTCCGGATAGCAGTATCCATGGGTATCCAGCGCCTAGAGGTACACGGGGATTCAAACCTCGCGATATCCCAAATAAATGGAGACTTCGACACCAAGGACCCAAAAATGGCAGCTTACCGCAACGTCGTCCTAAAAATGTCAGGTCGGTTCGAAGGGCTGGAGTTTCACCATATAGCCCGAGAAAACAATCAAGCAGCGGACGTCCTGGCACGCATCGGAGCAAAACGCGATGCAGTCCCCCCCAACATCTTTTTGGAAAGATTGTTCAAGCCATCCGTAGCATGGGAGGGGGAACCCGCAAATAACAGCCCGGACCCAGCCGCACCACTCGACGCCGAACAATCTGACAAAATTGGAGGCTCTGCCAATGAAATTACACCTTCAGCCCACGTAATAATGGCGGTTATCGCCCCGTGGACAGAACCATTCCTAGCCTACATTACTAGGCAGGAACTCCCGGAGGACCAAAACGGGGCCCGCTCCATAGTGCGGCGATCTAAAGCCTAGAGTCCATGAGGGAGAGCTTTATAAGAAAAGCACTACCGGAGTCCTTCAAAGGTGCATTTCCGAAGAGGAAGGGCAGAACCTTCTGGCTAAAATTCATGCCGGACTCGGTGGTCACCACGCCGCTGCTCAGTCCCTTGTTAGCAAGGCTTTCCGTACAGGCTTTTATTGGCCGATGGCCCGGGCAGACGCTCAGGACCTAGTCCAACGATGCGTTGGTTGCCAACTTTTTGCCAACCAAAGCCATATGCCACCCACCGCACTCCAAACTATACCCATCACCTGGCCTTTTGCGGTCTGGGGGCTTGACATGGTCGGACCCCTTAAAGGTGGGACCCATAGGAAAAAATACTTACTGGTCATGGTGGATAAGTTCACCAAATGGATAGAAGCCAAGACTGTTAAAACGGCCGAATCCGGACATGTGATAGACTTCATATCCGGGGTTGTACACCGTTATGGCGTCCCCCACAGCATCATAACCGATAACGGTACAAACTTTACCACTGACGAGGTAAAACTCTGGTGCAAAAACATGGGCATCAAGCTTGATTATGCTTCCGTCTATCACCCACAAACCAACGACTAGGTCGAATGTGCAAATGGTCTTATCATGAGCGGCATTAAACCCAGACTGGTGCGGTCCCTCAAGGAATCTAACACGCACTGGGTAGAGGAGCTTGACTCCGTGCTATGGGGGTAGCGGACCACGCCAAATCGCACCACCGGATACACACCATTTTTTATGGTGTACGGCGCAGAGGCAGTCTTGCCCTGCGACATAATTCATGACTCACCTAGAGTGCGCATGTACAAAGAAAGAGAAGCCGAGCTCAATCAGCAAGACAACTTGGATGCCTTGGAGGAGGAGCGTGATGTGGCAAAAGCCCGTTCCGCATTTTATCAACAGCAGGCCCGAAGATATCAAAGCAGAGAAGTACGGGCCAAAAATTACAATGTTGGCGAACTAGTTCTATGCCTGCTGGATAAGAAAAAGGACAAACTCAAGCCCAAGTGGGAAGGTCCATTCATAATCGACCAAGTCCTGACTGGTGGGGCATACCGTCTGCGAGATGCGTCGGATAACTGACGCGAGCCGAACCCGTGGAACGTCACCCGTCTCCGAAGATTCTATGCCTAGCGCCGGACTCTGTGTTCGTCTCCTTCCTCTGTCCATTTTTTGCATTTTTCTGTCTTACATTTCTCTCCTTCCCCTCTTTTCTTTTATAGCCCTTAAAGGCTCATCTAGTGACGTGCCACTCGCGCTCATTAAACCTGGGGGCTTCTTTAATAGTAGCTTATTTATACGGGCTTCACGCCCAACACATGCATCAAACTTCCGCATGTACCTTTTTATTCACCATTATATGCATCGATATGACTTAAGTTTTGGCCAAGCTGGGTTGCCTGGCTCCTGTGCTTACCCCTACGTTCCTGATTGTTCGGCTAGGCGGTAAAGGGAGCACCTCTGCGATTGTTACTGCCGGGTCAGCCGGATGTGTACCTCAGACTGGGTGAAGCCGAAAGATAGCATTCTTAAGATAATATTCGGTCGGTGAAATAAAAGATGATCTTTTTACTCACTTTATGCGCCCCAGATGCTTTTTCTGCGTCTTTTCACGCAGTCCGGACATGCACTTTAGGGCATGCCTCCCAGCGAAAGGAACCCCTAACGGAACTATTCTCTCTGGAAGATGTTTCTTACTAACCATGTAATATAACATAACTAGTTGGGCACTTGTCTGATAAAGCACTAATGACCCCTACGCCTGGTCTCCATGCATACCCCGGTTCTTATATAACCGCTATGGTATTCGTACACACTCCGGACCGTCAGGTCCCGAGGTTGAAGCGAAAAGGTCGGCAATGACAAACGATCTACAATCCGGCTAGAAGGCATTACACATGTCAATTCAAAATTATATAGTCATTCTGACTGATTGTATTCCTCTTCTATACCATCTAACAGGCTGTCTAATTTACAGTCCTGCTGGGAATACTTCGCGGCCAACTCTACTTGGCCGTATACTAAGCTTACAGGGCTCTCCTTCCCGTCAAGCCCCACTGGTCCGACCTCGGCCATGTGGTTCGGGTCAGACTTCGTAAAACGGGTCTTCACCATGGCCCAGGCCTCCCTAGCGCCTTGTCGGCAGGCCGATATCTTCCACAACCGGAAGCGCCGCCGAGCTCCCTTCAGCTTCTCCGCAAGCTCTCCAAGGCCCTCGGGCATGGAGTGGGCAGGCCATAAGGCTTGGGCAACGCCTCGCATCGCCTGCCGAATTCGCTCATGCAGTTGCAAGAGTTCGGGAAGAAGGTCACCTGTAGAACCGGGCATCTCCTCTGCAGGACGACCTGTGAGCATACCTACAGACGTTACTCTGTTAGTCGACTTCCTCGCCAAACTCTTTTTTCAAAGTTCGTTCAAGCACTTACTAAATATGCCGCGTCGAAGCCGTTGATTCTCCTTCATGGAGTCCGACAGCTGGCCACGAACATCTTTAAGTTCGACGTCCAGCTTGGTGTTGGCATCCTGAAGATCATTCTTCTCTCGCCTCACCTTTGTCAACGTACTCTCACCGGCCTTTAGCCTGTGTAAGAGTTGTTGCTTTTCCGAATCGAGTCCGGCGCCATCTGCAATATGATTTGTCATATTTGCACCCACACCGTACAATACTAATCTTTCGAAGTGTATCTTACCTGAGGGGGTCTCTTTGGGCTCCCCTGCTGCGGCTAGTGCGGCCTCAAGTTGGGCCTTGCACTTTTCCAGCTCCTGGGACAGTACGGTATTCTTCTCTGTAAGAACCTGCATATTAAATGATCCTTAAATCAGTTGCTCTAACTGTTTCAAGTCTCAGGGGCTACTGGTATATATATATATTTGACCAAAATTTTCTTACCCGTATGTCTTTTACATACTGCTCCGTGGCTCTGGCTAAACCATTTTGAGCGGCATGGAGGTACGCATCTCCCGAGTTAAAGGCATCTAAAGCCTCTTGGGAGAAACAAGCGTCGCGTATAACTGTCCGGCGACGCCTGTGGTTCATGGCACTCTCCACTTCAGAATTTGTGGCAGACAGCCTATCCACATCCTCTGTCAGAGGAGTGTCCGGTGCGCGCCTTGTGCTCGCCTCCACTTCTTGGCCAGACGTTGGAGCCTAGCTGATGGAGGCGCGATTGGCAACCTCTCCGGATGTAGTCCGGCGAGGACTCTTCGTTCTGAAGATAGCACGAATGTTAATATGCCCTGACAGAATAACACTAGGGAAACAGAGGGTGTGCTATACCTTTGCGCCGGCATCTCAGTCCGAACTACATTCCTTTTTGCCCCACGGGGCCCTGCGGCCCCTCGTTGGCTAGCCGCCACAGGTTCGGCCTCCCGCCTCGGAAATCTCCCCTGCAAAACACGGCTGTCGTCAGAAACACCGGAATACGTGAGAATGGAATCTCTCTCAAGGGAATGAGACTCCGGTTTCTGTCACCTGGGAGGCCGGGATTAACCCTGGGTAATCAGCCATAATGGCTACCAAGGTATTGTCCTTGCTTAGCTGATGGAACACCCCGTCGATAAGCTCCACCGATATGTCCGGATTCTCTTTGGAGTCCGGATCGAGGGACCGTTCTGGGTCCTCGGGCTGTGGAGGGCGGCTGTTTATATCCTTTACCTCCTGTCGCAGTTCCTGCATTGAAGTCGTTATACTACATATGTAACCGTGGGATTATAAAACAAATGGGCAAGCGCAATTGTTCACTTACCCAACTTGGAGGATCGTACATAGTAAATACGGCCCGCGGGTTGACGCAGAGGAATTCCTCCTTTTCGCCTTTGTACAAAGGGGATAAGATCTTTACTAGGGCGGCAGCTGAGGCCAGCCCCTTACGACCGTAACGGGTGGCGTCATCCTCCCCGTTGAAATCCCACATGGGGTGGCCTCTATATTGAAGCGGTTGCACCCCCCGCATAATGCATGCGGCCATGACTCCAATCATGGTTAGTCCGGAATGAGCCAACAGTCTTATCCGGCCCATCAGGTAATGGACGTCTCTGTCGTTTCCTCTCTAAGAGCTCTGCGGACACCAGCTCAAGCGTTTCTTCAATGGAGCATTGTTGATCTCAGGGAGACCGACCCGGATAGGGTCCGGTAGCGGGACATCATCTATGTAAAACCATTCCGAAGGCCAGTCCTCGGACGCCTTCTTTGGGGTTCCGGATAGGTATCCGGTCCCGGTAATGCGCCATACTTCGGCTCGCCCACTTGGTATATAGACCCCTCTTGAGAACGGGGCACCAGGCAGAATAACCTCTTCCACAGCGCGAAATGAGCCTCAACGCCTAAAAATAGCTCGCAAAGGGCGACGAAACCCGCAATATGTAATACGGAGGCGGGCGTGAGATTGTGCAGCTTGAGGCAGTAGAACTCCAGAAGCCCACGGAGAAATGGATGAATTGGAAATCCCAGTCCCCTTATTAGATAGGGGACGAGGCACACCCGCTCTCCTTTAGAAGGGTTGGGGGTGCTCTCCGCTTGTTTTCCACCATTGTACGTGGCGAGACCGGCTCGGACCGGGACCATGTATGCCTGAGGGAGAAATCCCTTGGCCTGAAGCAACACTAACTCGCTATGCGGGATGGTGCAACTCTCCCAGTCCCTGGGTTTGGGACCGGAGGGGCGAGGGGAGGAGCTGCGGCGGCTGGTCATGTTGGAATGGACCTTTGCTGGAAGCGCTCTGATGATAACTCGCGGAGAGGAGAAGATGTGGTTTGGACCTAAATCCCCATCCCGTTAAATAGGTGGCTCGTTTATACGACTAGGGGTGTGGATGTAAAAACGCCCCGGCTTTTCGCATTCATTTGACACGTGGAAGATGGCCATTATTGGGCATGGAAGCCGCTGAGCACTACGTTAAAAAAATCGGACATTATTCCTACAGGTACACAAGATTTGGAGGAGAATCCACCTTGCAATGCCGAACAATCTGCGCGCCGGACTCGTCGTCATTGAAGCCTGGTTCGGGGGCTACTGAGGGAGTCCTGGATTAGGGGGTGTTCGGGTAGCCGGACTATACCTTCAGCCAGACTCCAGGACCATGAAGATACAAGATTGAAGACTCCGTCCCGTGTCCGGATGGGACTTTCCTTGGCATGGAAGGCAAGCTTGGCGATGCGGATATTCAAGATCTCCTACCATTGTAACCGACTCTGTGTAACCCTAACCCTATCCGGTGTCTATATAAACCGGAGCGTTGTAGTCCATAGGACATCAACTCCATATACAACAATCATACCATAGGCTAGCTTCTAGGGTTTAGCCTCCTTGAGCTCGTGGTAGATCTACTCTTGTACTACCCATATCATCAATATTAATCAAGCAGGAGTAGGGTATTACCTCCATCGAGAGGGCCCGAACCTGGGTAAAAACATCGTGTCCCTTGTCTCCTGTTACCATCCGTCCTTGACGCACAGTTCGGGACCCCCTACCCGAGATCCGCCGGTTTTGACACCGACAGGGGCCTAATCAACCCCAACACCCCCCCCTGAAAATGCTAATTTCCAACAATTGGAATTTCAATGAACCCAAAATGCCCTTCATAAAAGCCCACCATTTTTGGTCTTGACTAAAACCGCTGCCAAAAATGGTCTTGCAAATTATGGAGCCATTCTGGATTTTTGATCAAGCCATAAGTATTTGAATTTGGGCATTTTAAATGCTATAAATATTTTAAAGTGCTCAAATAATCTTGGAAGCATTTTTAGGCAGTTGAGAATATTCCCAAATGTGCCTCTGAATATTTCCAGAGTTTTTGGAAATGAAATAGTATTTATTCTATTTCAATACACAGAGCAGGAAATAAATAAAAGCAAAAACAAAAAAAGGACCAGAGACTTACCTGGAAGCCCACCAGCCGGCCCAGCTAGGTGGCCCGGCCCAGCAGCCTCTCCACGCAGCTGCTTCGCCTAGCCAGCGAGGCGAGCAGGTGCTCGACGGCGAGCACAGGAGCTCGCCACGCCACCTCTCTGCCTGCCTGCCGGCGCCCGCGCCAGCGCGATGCCTCAAAACGCCTCCGCGGCGCCACCCCGACCCCCTGTACACCTCATTCGTCCCCCCTGCTCTCTCCCTCGCTCCCCGACGCCATGGCCGACGCTGCCGCAGCCACGCCACCATAGTTCTCACGTCCACCGTCGTCCTCGCACCGCCCCGCCGTGTCCACGAGCTCCGCCACCATCCTCTCCGTTGAGCAGCCCGAGCTCCAAGCGCTCGCGCACCCTGCTTCGTCTTCTTCGAGCTCGACTCCACCGAGCACCGCCGCAGATCCCCATCATCGTCGCCGCCGCATCAGCTCGTCTCCGACCGCGTCGTCTGCTCCTACGTCACCGTTGTGAGTTGCTGCACCTCCCCATCCTCCCCGCTTGCCTTCTTGTGCACCACAGGGACCACACTAAGATCGCCCGCACGCGCCGCCACCTCTGCACATCGCCGTCGTGGCCACAGCCACGCTGGCTCGATTCCGAGCGCGCCATCGCATTCGTCGCAGCCCAAGCAGCCCGTAGCACCTTTCCACGCGCCTCGCCATGCCCTGCAGCCTCGGTTTCGACCTCGCCCGAACTCCGGCGGCCGCCAAGGTCGTCGTCCGCAACGTTCCCGGCCACCCTAGCTGCACCCACTGCCACCACTCGATGCGGCTCGCTCCCCACGTCACGTAGCTGCTCTCCACCGTCGATTTGGTCGCTGGAGACGCAAACCCGAGCCCCCCTGCGCGTCTGGCCTCGCCGGAGGCTAAACGCCGGCGGGTTTGACCCGTGGACATGACGTGTGGGCCCAAGTTGACTTCCCCCCTAAGCCTATGACAGGTGGGGCCGACCTGTTAATTAGTTTAGGATTAGCGCTAACTAATTTTAGTTAGTTTAGGTCACTGACATGTGGGCCCAAGCCCCACTGACAGTTAGTTAGTATTAACTTAATTCTGCTAGTTAGCTGAGACACTGACAGACAGGGCCCACCAGTCAGGTTTGACTGGCCCTGGCGCCTTTGACTCGCTGACGTCACAGTGACGCAGTGCTGACACAATTATTCATTTTTGGATTTATTTTTATATAGGTAATTCCAGAAAATAGCCAAAACTTCTAAAATTCATAGAAAATCAACCATAGCTCCAAATCAAACAAATTATATATGAAAAATGATCATAAAAATTCAGTCTATCCATCTGTAATGGTTTCATGCATGACAAACCACTTTAACTTTGCTGTTTAGGTGAAACAAGCTAACACACTCATTATGCATAAGAACTTTAACCCTCATTTGAATCTTTGATTCAAATGGACCCTTTTCAACTTGTTTCACATTGCATTAGGCAGGACACATCACTTTTCCATGTCATAGCATGCATCATATTGTTGCATATTGTCATGTGTTGATTATGTTCTATGTGTCCTTCGTGGTAGGTCCTGCCTCCGAGGATATCTCCGAGTATCCAACTGAAAGGCAGAACCCTACTACCACTCCATCAGGCAAGCAGCCCCATTGATCATATCAATACAATCCCATGTTCTCGCCTCTGCTCTCAGTTACTGCATTAAGACAACAATGTTTCAAACTGCTGTGTGCTGCAGTAGTTGAACCCTTATCCTCTGCATGACCTGTCATTGCCACAGTAACTAGATGAAACCCACTAGCATGTGTAGGAGTTGATTGAGCCATGTTTGTGTTTCCTACCTTGCTATGCCTGCTATGCTTAGAGTTGTGTCAGGTCTGGTTCATCTGGGTGATGGGCTAGAGTGAAATGATTCTGACGGTAATGTGAGTGGTGTGTTGAACATGATTTGGTAAAGGTATCGATGAGAGGCCATGTAGTAGTACATGGTGGGTTGTTTCATTGAGGCCGTCCATAAGAACTGAGATCTGTATACGTGATTTAAGATTCAGCTACTACCACACATTGGGCCCTGAAATATGACCCCGCTCGACTTACTAACCCCTCTCGTCCTTTATCCAGGAGTTGCAACTAGTTTCTGGTGTTTGTAGGTTATGTGTTGGCGGCCGTGCGTAGCGCTGACCCTAGGGGTGGGCTATGATGCAGTAGATACACCATGGCACGGTGTACCAAGTCACCCGTTTGGTGTCTCGGGAACCCTGCACACATCGTTTGGGGCCGTTGAGGACACCCCGATCGGATCTCCTTGGGGATGGAACCTGAATAGGCGATAAACCTAGACTAGAGACTTGTGCGGTTTGTCAGGTCGTGGTCTACACCCACGTCGGCTTTCGCTTGAAGTCTGCCGAGCACATGTCGTGTGCAGATGCTAAGTGGTGGAAACATGTGTGATGAAGTACACCCCTGCAGGGTATAAAACTATTCGAATAGCCGCGTCCACGGTAAAGGACTACTTGGTTGCCTATACAGTTCAGACAAGTTAATGGTTACTACTAAAAGACTCAAGATAAGTGTGAGTACCTAGGATGGCCCTCTCGTAGGATGACGAGGGAGGATCCCCGGTGGAGTATTGTGTTGGTGGTTAGTGGACTCGTGTGCGAAAACTATTTTACTAGTGGTGTCCCGTAGGATAGCTTAGCCAAGAGTCAAAGCTGGCTTGCTGCAATAACTCCACCACCTTCTTGAGAATGAGCATGTATAGTAGGTTCTGATGTAAGACTTGTTGAGTACCTTTGTACTCATGTTTGCTTAATTAATGTTTTCAGACGACAACACCGCCCCCTCCGATGGGTTTTATGTAGATCTCGACGTCGATGAGTGACTTGCCACCTAGGTGGTGATCCTGGCCATGGAGGGCCCTATGTAGATAGACAGGCTTCGAGAAGCCTTCTTTCTTTCTAGTGTCTGTACTCAGACTTTTTGCTTCCGCATGTGCTTGTATGCTTGTATGACTTGAGTGTCGGGTCATGTGACCCCTACCTGTATGAACATGTTATGTATGGCTCTTTGGAGCCTTTAAATAAAGGAGTTGTAGAGTTTTGTTGTGATGCCATGTTGTATTTGCACATATCGAGCATATTGTGTGTATGATTGAAATGCTTGGTATGTGTGGGATCCGACAATCTAGTTGTTTATCCTTGGCACCCTCTCTTATGGGGAAATGTAGTCTAGTGCTCCTTGAGCCATAGTAGTCCGCTACAGCCCGGTTCACCGGAGTCCTGCTAGCCCAGCACTACTGCTCAGGACACTTGACTGGCCGGCATGTGTTTCACTTCGTACCTATGTTTGTCCCTTCGGGGAAATGGCACGCGGTGACTTCCGGAGTCCTGCCTAGCCTGCTACAGCCTGGGTTCCCCGGAGTCCTGTTATCCCAGTGCTACAGCCCGGATTCACTCGCTAATGACCGACATGCTCGATGTGATTCATGTATGCTTGTCTCCATAGGTCTGTGCCGCTTTGGGTTCACGACTAGCCATGTTGGCCCGGGTTCTCTGTCATATGGATGCTAGCGACACTATCATATACGTGAGCCAAAAGGCGCAAACGGTCCCGGGCCATGGTAAGGCGACACCCGTGGGGATACCATGCATGAGCCCGCAATGTGATATGAGGTGTTACCGGCTAGATCTATGTGACTTGGAATCGGGGTCCTCACAAAAATCCTACGATCACGCAAGATCTATCTAGGAGAAGCATAGCAACGAGCGGGAAGAGTGTGTCCACGTACCCTCGTAGACCGAAAGCGGAAGCGTTTAGCAACGTGGTTGATATAGTCGAATGTCTTCGTGATCCAACCGATCAAGTACCGAACGCACGGCACCTCCACAATCTGCACACGTTCAGCTCGATGACGTCCCTCAAACTCTAGATTCAGTTGAGTCCGAGGGAGAGTTCCGTCAGCAGGACGGCGTGGTGACGGTGATGATGAAGTTACCGACGCAAGGCTTCGCCTAAGCACTACGGCAATATAACCGATGTGGAAATCGGTGGAGGGGGGCCTCGCACACGGCTAAGAAATCAACTTGTGTGTCTATGGGTTGCCCCCCTCCCCCGTATATAAAGGAGGGGAGGAGGGGGCTGAACGGTCTCAAGGGGCGCGCCCAAGGGGGGAATCCTACTCCTACTAGGAGTAGGTTCCCCCTTTCCTAGTCCAACAAGGAGGGGAAGGAAGGAGGAAGGGGAGAGAAGGAAGGAGGGGGGCGCCGCCCCACCCCTTGTCCAATTCGGACTAGGGGGCGTGCGCCACCTCCTAGTCGGCCCTCTCTCTTCTAAGGCCCATGGTGGCCCATTAACTTCCCGGGGGGTTCCAGTAACCCTCCGGCACTCCGGTTTTATCTAAAACTCTCCGCAACACTTCTGGTGTCCGAACAACATGGTCCAATATATCAATCTTTATGTCTCAACCATTTTGAGACTCCTCGTCATATCCATGATCTCATCCGGGACTCCGAACAACCTTCGGTACATCAAATCACATAAACTCATAATACCAATCGTCATCGAACATTAAGCATGCGGACCCTACGGGTTCGAGAACTATGTAGACATGACCGAGACACTTCTCCAGTCAATAACCAACAGTGGAACCTGGATGCTCATATTGGTTCCTACATATTCTACGAAGATCTTTATCGGTCAAACCGCACAAAAACATACGTTGTTCCCTTTGTCATCGGTATCTTACTTGCCCGAGATTCGATCGTCGGTATCATCATACCTAATTCAATCTCGTTACCGGCAAGTGTCTTTACTCGTTCCATAGTGCATCATCCTACAACTAACTCATTAGTCACATTGCTTGCAAGGCATATAGTGATGTGCATTACCGAGAGGGCCCAGAGATACCTCTCCGACAATCGGAGTGACAAATCCTAATCTCGATATATGCCAACTCAACAAACACCATTGGAGACACCTGTAGAGCATATTTATAATCACCTAGTTACATTGTGACATTTGATAGCACACTAAGTGTTCCTCCGCTATTCGGGAGTTGCATAATCTCATAGTGATAGGAACATGTATAAGTTATGAAGAAAGCAATAGCAATAAACTAAACGATCATAGTGCTAAGCTAACAGATGGGTCTTGTCCATCACATCATTTTCTAATGATGTGATCCCGTTCATCAAATGACAACACATGTCTATGGCTAGGAAACTTAACCATCTTTGATTAACGAGCTAGTCTAGTAGAGGCATACTAGGGACACTGTCACATCCCTAGTTCTGGTAATGCCTAGTGCTAGCATCTGGTGTTACATCATGTCTACTTTTCTCAGAAAGTTGAAATGGGGATGACAGAACCCCAAGCACCCCCTTAATCCAACTAGGGTTTACTAAAATTCTATTCAATGAACCTGAAATGCCCTTCTAAAATGTTCATCTTCTTTGCCTTGGTCTAGGACCTCTGACAAAAATGGTGCACAATTTTCTAGGATAGCATAAGGTCACTGGATTAAATCATACTCTATTTGCATTTGGGCATTTAAATACTATAAGATATTTTAAATGTCCAATTAATCATAAACTAAAATGTTTACTGTTGGAAATAATACAAACATTGGGCATGAGAAGTTTCATGATTTTTGAGTTAGTTTTAGTATTTTTAATAAAGCTCTAGAGTTGCAGGAAAATAGAAAAACACAAATAAAAGAGAGCGAGAGAGAGAGACAGAGAGAGAGACTCACCAGTCTTACCTCATAGCCCACTGGCCAGCCCAGCACTGTGCTGGCCCAGTACCAGTCGCCTTCTTCCTTTTCCAGAAGGACGACGGCGTGGCGCGCGCACAGGAGGCGAAGCCACCTCCTGCTTCCACCTCCTGCTTCTTTCCCCGTCCTCGACCGAGCGCCTGGAGACGCCCACGCTCCCCTGGTTCCTCCCCACCTCTCCGCGCTCACTTTTCCCCTCCTCTGCTCTCTCCCTCGCACACAACCGAGCGACCCCGTCCCCGCCACTGGCCGTTGCTGCGCCCTGAGCCACCGCCTAGCCTCCCTGACGTATCCCTCGTCTCTGCCACATCGTCCTGAAGCTCCATGCCTACTCATGCAAGCCAGGGAGCCCCACAACATTGCCGGTGTCGTCGTGTTCATCGTCGGGCGCCAGAGATCGTCGTTGCCGATTCATCGTCCACGGCGCATCCCCAAGCTCTCTGGTGACGCCTTAGGATTCGTTGTGAGCCACTGCGTTGATCCCCCCTCTCCCTAGCTTGTTTCCTTCCTCTAACGCCGATGCCCGTCAGAGCCGAGAGCTCTTCGCCACCGTTCATGTCGCCGCCATGGCCACAGTCACCTAGGGCCGCGACCGAGCACACCACCGTGCTTAGTGCAACGCCAGGACCCCAAAATCGTCACCTGCTGCTCCTGCCATGCACCGCAGCGCCGAAACCGCCAACTCCCAAACTCCGGCCGCCGCCCCGAGCTTGTTTCCGATGAGCTCCGGCCGCCCTAGCTGCTGCTGGCTGCTGCGCTAGATGCGGGTGAGCTCCAGCTCCCCGCGGGTGCCCTCCGCCTCTTGTTTGGGCGCCGGGAGAGCGAACCCGAGCCCTCTGTCGCGCCTGTTGCCACCGGCGACGAGCCGCCGGCGTGTTAGGCCATGTTGACTAGGGGTTTCACCTCCCCTGGGTCGCTGACATGTGGGCCCAGGCCCCTATTTAGTTAGTATTAACTTAATTAGTGTTAATTAATTTAGTTAGTTAGACGAGCCACTAACATGTTGGCCCCGCCCTACTAACGGCCTAGTTAGGGTTACATTAGCACTAACTAACTAGGTTAGTTAAGTGAGTCACTGACCAGTGGTCCCCACTGGTCAGGTTTGACCTGGACGACCTGTTGACCTGCTGAGGTCAGCATGACTTAATGCTGACGCAGTAAACATTTTCTGAAATTTAAAATAAATCAGAAATGATTTATAAATTTCAAAAAATGTCCAAAACTTCTAAAATTCATAGAAATTCAACCATAACTCAGAATGAAATAAGTTATATGTGAAAATGATCAGAAAAATCTAATCTATCCATCTGTACTAGTTTCATGCATGTGAAAGCAACTTAACCCTGCTGTTTATATCAAACATGATAAAGCACTATTTAAATTCATAGTTTGAGTTTGGGGTTGAAACTTTGGTTCAAAATGACTCAAACCCAGCTGGCTGTAGTTGCATTAGCCCAACACACTCATTTTTCCATGTCGTGATCATTGTCACATCCCTAGTTCTGGTATGCTCAAGAACAGCTAGTCATGTGTGCATCATGTTTAAATTCCATTTAAATTTGAAATGGGGATTTGTGAAACCCTCAGAAATTATTTCTGGAAATAACCCAGATAAAAATTGCTCCAAAAGGGTCCAAGAAAATGTTCATGTTGCTCTCTGAAAATATTGGTCAGAGTTAAAATTCTAACAAATATTTTCAGGAGCTCATAAATATTTATTTTGGCCATTTGGAATTAAGGCATAATTATTTGCTTCGGATATATATATTTATATATATAATATATGTCCAAAAATTCTGTAAATTGATGGGGAGTTTTGGAGCAATCCAAATAGTTCCTACAAAAATTGACAGAAGCAAATAAACTGGTTTAGTATTTTACTAAATCAGAAACAAATGTCAGAAAAATAGAAAACAGAAAAAAAATAGAAAAGCTTACCTGGCAGCCCATCTGGCCGGCCCAGCCCACCAGGGGCAGGGAGGTCTTCTTCCTCCCGCCAGTCGAATGCACAGCGTGTGCCCGACGCACGCACGGCCACCGCCGCCACCTCCTGCTTCCCCGCTCGCTGCTGGAGGCCCCCGACGACGCCACGCACTCCCCTCGGCCTCTCTCACTCCCTCTCCCTCTCTCCAGTAGCCTCCCCTCCTCTCTCCCGCCCTTCCCCGCGAACGCCCGAGTGCTGTCGTCGCCGCCGCTCGCCATAGCCGTGCCCACTATGCTCCCCTCGCCTCTTCGATGCTTCCAGAAGAACCGCCGCGCCTTCCTCTTCGTCTCCACCAACCCACGTGACGCCGGAAGCCCCATAGCACCGTCCCCGCCGTCGTCTTCTTTCTTCGGACGCGGGGATCGGCTTCACCATTCCGCCCGCACCGGACCTCCCCCGAGCCGCTGACCTCTTCAACGTGATCGCTGTGAGCTTCCGCTCCGAACCCATCTGTTCTCCCTCGCGTTCACGAGCTCCAGGACGCATCTCCACCATGGCCGAGAGCTCGGCTCCGCCGCTTATGTCACCGCCGTCATTCTATCCACTGCCGCTTGCGTCCGAACCTATAAACGCACTCAGCGCGTTCCCAGGAACCCGTAACACTCGCGGGTTCGCCCTACCGTGCCCCGCAGCCCGTTTTCGCCCGGAGCCGAACTCCGGCTGCCGCCTCGAGCCCCGCTCCGGCGAGCTCCGGCACCCCCGCAGCCTCCCACCAGCTCCCCTGGATGCGGACGATGATGGGCTACGCCCCGATGGTCTTTGCGCGTCCAGACACCGCTCGTAGTGCAATTCCGGTGAGTCGCCGCCGCGCTATTGGTCGGCGCCGGCCAGGACTCCGGCGGGCTGATGTGGCATCGTAGTTAGGCACTAACTACCCCCCCTAGAGACTGACAGTGGGCCCCATAGCCACTAATCTAAATTAGATTAGGAATAACTCCTCTGTTAACTAACTGAGTCACTGACGTGTGGACCCCACACGTCAGGTTTGACCCGATCAGCCACGTTGACTCGCTGACATAGTGATGATGTCATGCTGGCGCAGTTATTCTTTTCTGGAATTATTGTCAAACAGGAAATTCCAGAAAATGATATAAACTTCAAAAATTCATAGAAATTCAGTCATAGCTCAGATTGAAATAATTTATATATGAAAAATTATCAGAAAAATTCAATCTATCCATTTGTACCATTTTCATGCATGACAAACCATCTATACATGTTGTATATATGAAAACACACTGATGGCATATTTAAGAACTTAATTTGGAGTTGTATTTGAACCCTTGGTTCAAATAGACAGGGTTCAAATAGACTTCAACCAAATACATTCTAGATGCATTAACTCAAACAACATCACATACTCATGCCATGTTCATGCATCATAATGTTGCATATGCTTGTGTTTGATTTCCGACACCATTCCTTCTCGATAGGTCCTGCTCCGGAGAGTGTTCGAGAGTACCTGTCTGAGGAGCAGTGCCCCTTGTTGATCTACCAAGCAAGCAAAACCCCCTTGTTCATTCTGATACAATCGCACACTCTCGCTCCTGCTCTCTTTTATTGCATTAGGACAACAACGATTCAACTGCTACTTTATGCTGCGGTAGTTGAACCCATTCCTCTGCATGACCTGTCATTGCCACAGTAAATAGTTAAAACCCACTAGCATGTGTAGGAGTTGTTTGAGCCTTGTTGTGTTCCTACCATGCCATGCCTGCTATTGCTTAGAGTTGTGTCAGGTCTGATTCATCGGGAATGGATCGCAATGTTATGATATGTTCTGGTGCTGAGAGTTAAGCGTGTGAAGACGATTTGGTAATGGTAGCAGTGAGAGGCCATGTAGGAGTACATGGTGGGTTGTCTCATTGGGACCGTCCTTATGAACTGAGTTTTGTGTAAGTTGTCCAATGACTAGCTACTACCACACATTGGGCTCCCGGCGCTCCAAGCTCTCTCGACTTATTTACCGCCTTGAACTCTGTCCAGGAGTTGCAAATAGTTTCTGGTGTTTGTAGGTAGTGCTATTTTTCTACCGAGTGGCACCCGACAGGGTGGACTTGGGACAGACTAGGCACACATGGCCCGGTGTACCGAGTGGCACCCGGATGGTGGGCTCGGGAACCCTGTACACATCGTTTGGGGCTGTGAGCAAAACCTCGGCCGGATCTCCTTGCGGATGGAACCCAAATAAGTGATAAACCTGGACTAGAGTCTTGTGTGGTTAGTTAGGTCGTGGCCGACACCCTTGCTAGGCTTCCGCTTGAAGGTTGCCGAGATACATGACGGCTATATGGTGATAAGTGGTGAGAGCGTGTGTGATGAAGTACACCCCTACAGGGTTATCATGATCTATTCGAATAGCCGTGTCCTCGGTTATGGACTTCTTGGATGCTTACGTGGTACATAGACAACTTAAAGTGGATACTCTAAAATGCTCAAGACAAGTGTGAGTGCTATGGATGGCCTTCTCGTAGGAGAGACGGGGATGAATCCATAGTAGTGTATTGATGTGGTGATTAGTGGACTCGTGTGCGCTGCCTCCCCTCAAAGAAGTTTCTCATTGTCGTAGAACAGGATAGCCACTGAGTCAAAGCTGACTTGCTGCAACTAAACCCCACATTACCTTCTTGATACAAATGCATGTATGATAGTATCTGATGTAAGTCTTGCTAAGTACCTTTGTACACATGTTTGCATTATTTATGTTTTGCAGGTGAGACATTTGTCTCACTAGTAGTACCGCTTGGACTTCGACGAGTAGCTTGTTACCTCAGCTACGATCTTGTACCTTGGAGGGACTTGTCGATAGTCAGGCTTCTCGGCTTTTTTTTTCTTTTGTAGTTGTCTGTACTCAGACATGTAATGCTTCCGTTGCTTGTATGCTCTGAATGATGGGTCATGTGACCCCTGTTTGTATTGATGCTATGTGGCTCTTCTAAGCCTTTATCTATATGAGTTGCATTATGTTGTGATGCCATGTTGTATAGCACATACTTGCATGTTATGCATACGTGTGACGTGTATTGCTATGTGTGGGATCCGACAATCTAGTTGTTTATCCTTGGCAGCCTCTCTTATGGGGAAATGTAGTCTAGTGTCTCCTTGAGCCATAGTAGTCCGCTACAGCCCGGTTCACCGCAGTCCTGCTAGCCCAGCACTACTGTTCAGGACACTTGACTGGCCGGCATGTGTTTCGCTTCGTTCCTGTGTCTGTCCCTTTGAGGAAATGCCACGCGGTGACTTCCGGAGTCCTGTTAGCCCAATGCTACAGCCCGGATTCATACGCTGTTGATCGACATGCTCGAGGTGATTCATGTATGCCTGTCTCCATAGGTCTGTGCCGCTTTGGGTTCACGACTAGCCATGTCGGCCCGGGTTCTCTGTCATACGGATGCTAGCGACACTATCATATACGTGAGCCAAAAGGCGCAAACGGTCCCGGGCCATGGTAAGGCGACACCCGTGGGAATACCGTGTGTGAGGCCGCAAAGTGATATGAGGTGTTACATGCTAGGTCGGTGTGACTTAGAATCGGGGTCCTAACTGCGTTGGTATCAGAGCCTGACTGCCTGTAGGATTTCCAAGCCAACCTGGTCGAAGTTGAGTCTAGAAATTCTTTAGTTATGTAAGGGAATTGATTGTGGAAGGAACGTAAGGCTCTTTTTACTCCTTTTACCTCATGCCCTTCTGATCTGAGTCATCCTATCTTTCCAACGGGGTTAAGGAACTAGGCTTCCTCTTCTGTCTATCAGGATCACGTGTTACTACTCCGTAGTTCTTAGGATTGGTTGATCTGAGTCATATCCCAGTTCGAGTATCTCCGGTGTAGCCTGTTTAGCAATATCTCAGAACCTTGAGTGATGATGTTGAGTATGGTGCTACTCCGTCTTTTGCAGAATGTTTCATTTTGAGCATTTTACTGGCGTTATGCTGCCGGAATTTTCCTAGGAGTTCAAGAGATAGTATTTTCCTCGTACTATATTCTACATCCTTATCATGATGTTGAATCCATCCTTTGTTTCCTTGGTTGGTTCTTTAGGATGTCGTCAGTTAACCGAAGTTCTGTTGCTCGTAGCCGGAACCACGGAGATGGTAGGGATGAGGATCCTCCCGACCAGTCTTCTTTGGCAGAGTTCATGTTAGAGGTTGAGAGGAACAAGCGTGAGTCTAACCGCTTGCTAGCACGTATTGAGGAGAACACCTTCCATCAGCACAAAGAGTCAGCGTCCTTCTATGATTTCATTGGTCTGAAACCACCTACCTTCCATCATTCCATTGAACCACTCGATGCAGATGACTGGCTCCGTAGTATCATAGACAAGCTGCAGTCTATGAATGTAGCTGAAAGTGACAAGGTCACCTACGCTGCATATCACCTGGAAGGTCCTGCTAGTCTTTGGTGGCAGAACTATGAGGCCATGCTTCCAGCTGGCCAGAAAACCACCTGGAGAGATTTCACTAAGGCTTTTCATGAGCATCACATTCCTCAAGCTCTCATTGACCGCAAGAGAGAAGAGTTATGTAGTTTCACTCAGAGTAAGATGGCTGTTGATGCTTACAGTAGAGAGTTTGAGAACCTTGCCCGCTATGCTACAGAAGAAGTTTCCACGGACGCCAAGAAGCAGGCTAGGTTCCGGAAGGGTCTCAACCCCAAGTTGCGTCGTGATCTCCACTTGCATCATTGCAATACATTCCAGGCTCTTGTGAACAAGGCCATTAACGTAGAAACAGCTCAACTCACTTATGAGGAGTCTCGTAAGCACACCCGTGATTTGGGTTCTTCTTCCGGTTCTACTTCGCAGAAGCGCCGGATTTGGGTTCCGAACTCCGCTCTTCCACCCGGTTATACACCAAGGCCATCTTGTGTGGCACCTCACCTAGTTCAGCAGTATGCTCCACCTAGGCCTATTGGTAGACCGCTTGTCAAAGAGGGTCCACGTCCTACTTCAAGGACTTGTTTCACATGTGGAGAGCCAGGACATTATGCACGTGACTGCTCTTAAACCAACTATGCTCCACCCCCGCCTGAGAAGTTTGTTGGCCATGGTAAGCCATCATGCAAGATGATTAGTGTCAAGTCAGCTCCCACTGAACGTGGATGTGTGCATCACGTCTCAGCTAAAGACACTCATGATGATCCGGATGTCGTTCTTGGTACCCTCCTTGTCAATTGCCATCCAGCTTCGGTTTTGTTCGATACCGTAGCATCTCACTCCTTCATCTCTGAAGGCTATGCTCGTTTGCACGACATGTCATTTTGTGATATGCCAACTCCACTTGAAATCCAAATTCCAGGGTCTAGATGGAAAACTACTAGAATAAGCCATGGTAATGAAATCCTTGTTGATAGACTTGTATTCCTTGCATCACTTATAGCCCTCAAGTCTACGGATATTAACATCATCTTGGGTATGGACTGAATGAAAGCTCATTATGCCAAGACTGATTGTTACACCAGGTCTGTTCAGCTCACACATCCATCTGGCAATATAGTCACTGTCTCCACCAGAGTTGCAAAGCGTCAACTCTATTCTCTTAATGCCAGCTCTCTACCTGACCTTGAAGATATCCCGGTAGTCCGTGACTTTCCGGATGTCTTTCCAGAAGAACTGCCAGGTGTTCCACCTGACAGAGATGTAGAATTTGTTATAGATCTTATCCCAGGAACCGCCCCAATTTCTAGGAGACCTTACAAGATGGCACCCTTAGAGCTAGCTGAGCTTAAGAAACAACTCGATGAATCCTTGCAAAAGGGTTTCATCCGTCCTAGTTCTTCTCCCTGGGCTTGCCCCGTTCTCTTCGTCAAGAAGAAGGATGGTACGGACCGAATGGTTGTAGATTATCGTCCCATTAATTTGGTCACAATAAAGAACAAGTATCCGCTCCCCAGGATCAATGACCTGTATGATCAGCTCGCTGGATCCTCAGTCTTTTCCAAGATGGATTTGAGGTTAGGCTACCACCAAATCAAGATCAAAAATGGGGACATTCCTAAGACGGCTTTTGTCACTCGTTATGGTCAGTACGAGTACACCGTCATGTCTTTTGGTCTAACCAACGCTCCAGCTACTTTCTCTCGCTTGATGAACTCGATCTTCATGGAGTACCTAGATAAGTTCGTCGTGGTTTACCTCGATGATATCCTTATTTACTCGAAGAACGAGGAAGAGCATGCCGAACATCTTAGACATGTGCTAGGAAAACTCAGAGAGCACCGCCTTTAAGCCAAGTTCTCCAAGTGCGAATTTTGGTTGCCAGAAGTGACCTATCTCGGCCACGTAATCTCTGGTAAGGGCATTGCTATCAATCCCGAAAGACTTCAGGCCGTTCTTGATTGGACTCCGCCTGAAACAGTTAAGCAAGTTAGGAGTTTCCTTGGTCTAGCCAGTTATTGTCGCCGATTCGTTGAGAACTTCTCTAAAGTGGCCAAACCTCTCATGGAGCTTCTGAAGAAAGATAAAAAGTTTGAGTGGTCCCCACAGTGTGAGCACAGTTTTCAGGAACTGAAAAGACGCTTGACTTCTGCTCCCATACTTGTGCCACCGGATTTCACTAAGGACTTTGTTATCTATTGTGATGCCTCACGACAGGGACTAGGTTGCATTCTTATGCAGGATCGCCATGTGATTGCCTATGCATCTCGACAGTTGCATCCACATGAGGAGAATTATCCTACACATGATCTAGAGCTTGCAGCCGTAGTCTATGCACTTAAGACCTGGCGACATTACCTTCTTGGTAAACGTTGCGAGATTTACACCGACCACCAGAGTCTCAAGTATATCTTCACCCAACCAGATTTGAACCTTAGGCAAAGACGTTGGTTGGAGTTGATCTCAGATTACGACTTAGGGATTACCTACACCCCAGGCAAGGGGAATGTCATGGCTGATGCGCTAAGTCGTAAGTCCTATTGCAACAATATCATGTTGCAGCAGGGCCAACCACTTCTCCATGAGGAATTATGTAAGCTTAACCTCCACCTTGCTCCTCACGGATTCCTTTCTACCTTGGTGGCGAAACCTACTCTTGTGGATCAAATCATCTCTGCTCAGAAGCAGGATACGGGAATTTCCCGGATCAAGAGAAACATTAACAAAGGAGTTGGTGGTAGTTTCTCTATAGATGATCGTGGTGTTGTTTTCTTTGAGAGTCGCTTGGTGGTTCCCAAGAATCAACATCTTCGACAATTATTCCTTAAGGAGGCTCATGAATCTCCTCTCACGATTCATCCCGGTAGTACTAAGATGTATCAGGACCTACGCTAGAGGTTCTGGTGGACTAGGATGAAGAGAGAAATTGCTCAGTTTATTGCTAACTGTGACGTTTGTCGTCGCGTTAAGGCAGAGCATCGAAGGCCTGCTGGCACCCTTCAACCTTTAGCTATTCCTGAGTGGAAATGGTATAAAGTTGGTATGGACTTCATCACCGGTTTTCCCAGGACCAAGAAAGGGAATAATGCTATCTTCGTAGTCATTGATCGTCTTTCTAAACCGGCTCACTTCCTACCTGTTCGAGAGAGTATCACTGCTAGTCAGCTTGCTGACTTATACATTTCTCGAATAGTGTCACTTCATGGTGTTCCACTAGAGATCAATTCAAACCGTGGTAGTCTTTTCACTTCTCATTTCTGGGAGAGTTTCCAAACTGCCATGGGCACCCATCTTTCCTTCAGTACCGCTTTCCACCCTCAATCAAGTGGTCAGGTGGAAAGGGTCAACCAGATTCTTGAAGACATGCTTAGAGCTTGTGCTATCTCATTCGGTATGGATTGGGAGAAGTGTCTTCCCTTCGCCGAGTTTGCTTATAACAACAGCTACCAATCCAGCCTCAAGAAAGCTCATTTTGAGGTTCTGTATGGACGAAGATGTCGAACACCTTTGCACTGGTCAGAAACCGGTGAAAGACAATTCTTTGGACCGGATATGATCCAGGAGGCAGAAGAGCAAGTTCGCATCATTTGTGAGAATTTGAAAACAGCCCAATCCCGTCAAAAGAGCCAGTATGACCGTAGTCATAAGGAAGTGGCTTATGAAATTGGCGACAAAGCTTACCTTCGGGTTACCCCTTTGAAGGGTACCCATCGATTCGGTATCAAGGGCAAGTTGGCTCCTCGTTACATTGGTCCCTTTCTCATTCTCGTTAAACGAGGAGAGGTTGCCTACCGGTTGGAACTACCACTACATCTTTCTCGAGTTCATGATGTTTTCCATGTCTCTCAACTCAGGCGTTGCTTCTCGGATCCCATCCGCGGAGTGGACCACGAAACGCTTGATCTCCAAGATAACCTCACATATCAAGAGTACCCTGTTCGCGTTCTTGATCAAGCAGAGCGTGTCACCCGATGTCATAACATCAAGTTTGGTTCAGTGGTCTCATCATTCCGAGAGAGAAGCTACTTGGGAGCATGAAGATCGTCTTCGACTTGAGTACCCCGCTTTCTTTCCGCCGACTCCTGAATCTAGAGACGAGATTCTTTCAAGTGGGGGCGAGTTGTCACATCCCTAGTTCTGGTATGCTCAAGAATAGCTAGTCATGTGTGCATCATGTTTAAATTCCATTTAAATTTGAAATGGGGATTTGTGAAACCCTCAGAAATTATTTCTGGAAATAACCCAGATAAAAATTGCTCCAAAAGGGTCCAAGAAAATGTTCATGTTGCTCTCTGAAAATATTGGTCAGAGTTAAAATTCTATCAAATATTTTTAGGAGCTCATAAATATTTATTTTGGCCATTTGGAATTAAGGCATAATTATTTGCTTCGGATATATATATTTATATATATAATATATGTCCAAAAATTTTGTAAATTGATGGGGAGTTTTGGAGCAACCCAAATAGTTCCTACAAAAATTGACAGAAGAAAATAAACTGGTTTAGTATTTTACTAAATCAGAAACAAATGTCAGAAAAATAGAAAACAGAAACAAAAATAGAAAAGCTTACCTGGCAGCCCATCTGGCCGACCCAGCCCACTAGGGGCAGGGAGGTCTTCTTCCTCCCGCCAGTCGGATGCACAACGCGTGCCCGACGCACGCACCGCCACCGCCCCCACCTCCTGCTTCCCTGCTCACTGCTGGAGGCCCCCGACGACGCCACGCACTCCCTTCGGCCTCTCTCACTCCCTCTCCCTCTCTCCAGTGGCCTCCCCTCCTCTCTCCCGCCCTTCCCCGCGAACGCCCGAGCACTGTCGTCGCCGCCGCTCGCCATAGCCGTGCCCACTGTGCTCCCCTTGCCTCTTCGGTGCTTCCAGAAGAACCGTGGCGCCTTCCTCTTCGTCTCCACCAACCCACGTGACGCCGGAAGCCCCATAGCACCGTCCCCGCCATTGTCTTCTTTCTCCGGATGCGGAGATCGGCTTCACCGTTCCACCCGCACCGGACCTCCCCCGAGCCGCTGACCTCTTCAACGTGATCGCTGTGAGCTTCCGCGCCGAACCCATCTCTTCTCCCTCGCGTTCGCGAGCTCCAGGACGCATCTCCACCATGGCCGAGAGCTCGGCTTCGCCGCGCATGTCACCGCCGTCGTTCTAGCCACCGCCGCTCGCGTCCGAACCTATAAACGCACTCAGCGCGTTCCCAGGAACCCGTAGCACTCGCGGGTTCGCCCTACCGTGCCCCGCAGCCCGTTTTCGCCCGGAGCCGAACTCCGGCCGCCGCCTCGAGCCCCGCTTCGGCGAGCTCCGGCGCCCCTGCAGCCTCCCACCAGCTCCCCTGGATGCGGACGACGATGGGCTACGCCCTGGTGGTCTTCGCGCGTCTAGACGCCGCTCGTAGCGCAATTCCGGCGAGTCGCTGCCGCGCTATTGGTCGCCGCCGGCCAGGACTCCGGCGGGCTGACGTGGCATCGTAGTTAGGCACTAACTACCCCCCCTAGAGACTGATAGTGGGCCCCATAGCCACTAATCTAAATTAGATTAGGAATAACTCCTTTGTTAACTAACTGAGTCACTGACGTGTGGACCCCACACGTCAGGTTTGACCCAGTCAGCCACGTTGACTCGTTGACGTAGTGATGACGTCATGCTGACGCAGTTATTCTTTTTCTGGAATTATTTTTAAACAGAAAATTCCAGAAAATGATATAAACTTCAAAAATTCATAGAAATTCAACCGTAGCTCAGATTGAAATAATTTATATATGAAAATTATCAGAAAAAATCAATCTATCCATCTGTACCATTTTCATGCATGACAAACCATCTATACATGCTGTATGTATGAAAACATACTTATGGCATATTTAAGAACTTAATTTGGAGTTGTATTTGAACCCTTGGTTCAAATGGACTTCAACCAAATAAATGCTAGATGCATTAACTCAAACAACATCACATACTCATGCCATGTTCATGCATCATAATGTTGCATATGCTTGTGTTTGATTTCCGACACCGTTCCTTCTCGATAGGTCCTGCTCCGGAGAGTGTTCGAGAGTACCTGTCTGAGGAGCAGTGCCCCTTGTTGATCTACCAGGCAAGCAAAACCCCCTTGTTCATTCTGATACAATCCCACTCTCTCGCTCCTGCTCTCTTTTATTGCATTAGGACAACAACGATTCAACTGCTACTTTATGCTGCGGTAGTTGAACCCATTCCTCTACATGACCTGTCATTGCCACAGTAAATAGTTAAAACCCACTAGCATGTGTAGGAGTTGTTTGAGCCTTGTTGTGTTCCTACCATGCCATGCCTGCTATTGCTTAGAGTTGTGTCAGGTCTAATTCATCGGGAATGGATCGGAATGTTATGATATGTTCTGGTGTTGAGAGTTAAGCGTGTGAACACGATTTGGTAAAGGTAGCGGTGAGAGGCCATGTAGGAGTACATGGTGGGTTGTCTCATTGGGACCGTCCTTAAGAACTGAGTTCTGTGTAAGTTGTCTAATGACTAGCTACTACCACACATTGGGCTCTGGGTGCTCCAAGCTCTCTCGACTTATTAACCGCCTTGAACTCTGTCCAGGAGTTGCAAATAGTTTCTGGTGTTTGTAGGTAGTGCTATTTTTCTACCGAGTGGCACCCGGCAAGGTGGACTTGGGACAGACTAGGCACACATGGCCCGGTGTACCGAGTGGCACCCGGATGGTGGGCTCGGGAACCCTGTACACATCGTTTGGGGCCGTGAGCGAAACCTCGGCCGGATCTCCTTGCGGATGGAACCCAAATAGGTGATAAACCTGGACTAGAGTCTTGTGTGGTTAGTTAGGTCGTGGCCGACACCCTCTCCAGGCTTCCGCTTGAAGGTCGCCGAGATACATGACGGGTATATGGTGATAAGTGGTGAGAGCGTGTGTGATGAAGTACACCCCTGCAGGGTTATCATGATCTATTCGAATAGCCGTGTCCTCGGTTATGGACTTCTTGGATGCTTACGTGGTACATAGACAACTTAAAGTGGATACTCTAAAATGCTCAAGACAAGTGTGAGTGCTATGGATGGCCTTCTCGTAGGAGAGACGGGGATGAATCCATAGTAGTGTATTGATGTGGTGATTAGTGGACTCGTGTGTGCTGCCTCCCCTCAAAGAAGTTTCTCATTGTCGTAGAATAGGATAGCCACTGAGTCAAAGCTGGCTTGCTGCAACTAAACCCCACATTACCTTCTTGATACAAATGCATGTATGATAGTATCTGATGTAAGTCTTGCTGAGTACCTTTGTACTCACGTTTGCTTTATTTATGTTTTGCAGGTGAGACATCTATCTCACTAGTAGTAGCGCTTGGACTTCGATGAGTAGCTTGTTACCTCAGCTACGATCTTGTACCTTGGAGGGACTTGTAGATAGTCAGGCTTCTCGGCTTTTTTTTCTTTTGTAGTTGTCTGTACTCAGACATGTAATGCTTCCGTTGCTTGTATGCTCTGAATGATGGGTCATGTGACCCCTGTTTGTATTGATGCTATGTGGCTCTTTTGAGCCTTTATCTATATGAGTTGCGTTATGTTGTGATGCCATGTTGTATAGCACATACTTGCATGTTATGCGTACGTGTGACGTGTATTGCTATGTGTGGGATCCGACAATCTAGTTGTTTATCCTTGGCAGCCTCTCTTATGGGGAAATGTAGTCTAGTGTCTCCTTGAGCCATAGTAGTCCGCTACAGCCCGGTTCACCGGAGTCCTGCTAGCCCAGCACTATTGTTCAGGACACTTGACTGGCCGGCATGTGTTTCCCTTCGTTCATGTGTCTGTCCCTTCGGGGAAATGTCACGCGGTGACTTCCGGAGTCCTGTTAGCCCAGTGCTACAGCCCGGATTCATACGCTGTTGACCGACATGCTCGAGGTGATTCATGTATGCCTGTCTCCATAGGTCTGTGCCGCTTTGGGTTTACGACTAGCCATGTCGGCCCGGGTTCTCTGTCATACGGATGCTAGCGACACTATCATATACGTGAGCCAAAAGGCGTAAACGGTCCCGGCCATGGTAAGGCGACACCCGTGGGAATACCGTGCGTGAGGCCACAAAGTGATATGACGTGTTACATGCTAGATCGGTGTGACTTAGAATCGGGGTCCCAACAATCATACATCATATTGTGCGTTGCATTGATTGTGTTTTCCTTCTCTATTGCCGGTATTTGTCCCCTCTCAGTAGACGTGGTTTCGACAATGAGTTCGATGACACTGATGAAGAGATATACTATCTTCAGAAGTGCCAAGCAAGCAAAAACCCCTTGTTCATTCTGATACAATCCCACTCTCTCGCTTCTGCTCTCTTTTACTACATTAGAACAACGATCCAATTGTTACATGATGCGGTAATTGAACCCCCTTTCCTCTGCATGACCTGTCATTGCCACAATAAATAGATGAAACCCACTAGCATGAGCAGGAGTTATTTGAGCCCTGATGTGCCTACTCATTCATGCTTGTTTGTCATGCCTGCTACTGCCTAGAGTTGAGTTGGGTCTGATTCATTGGGGATGAATTGGAGGTGTGGGAACATGTCCTACTGTTGAGAGTTAAGTGTGTGAACACGATTTGGTAAAGGTATCGATGAGAGGCCATGTAGGAGTACATGGTAGGTTGTTTCATTGAAGCCATCCTTAAGAACTGAGTTCTGTGTTAGTGATCCATGAACAGCTACTACCATGCATTGGGCCCGAAACCAATGGACCCTCTCGACTTATTAATTGCCCTTACCCTCTGTCCAGGAGTTGCAACTAGTTTCTGGTGTTTGTAGGATATGTGTTGGAGGCCGTGCGTAGCGCTGACCCTAGGGGTGGGCTATGATGTGGTAGATACATCGTGGACGGGTATGTCAGGCGCCCGTTTGGTGTCGCGGAACCATGTACACATCGTTTGGGGCTGTGAGTGAAACCCCGGCCGGATCTCCTCGCGGATGGAACCCGAATAGGCGATAAACCTGGACTAGAGACTTGTGTGGTTAGTCAAGTCATGGTCGACTCCCTCACGAGGCTTCCACTTGAAGGTTGCCGAGATACACGACGTGTACATGGTGGTAAGTGGCGAGAGCGTGTGTGAAGAAGTACACCCCTGCAGCGTTATAAATGATCTATTCGAATAGCCGCGTCCGCGGTAAAGGACCTCTGGGTTGCCTGTACAGTTCATAGACAAGTGAAAGTGGATACCCTAAAATGCGCAAGATAAGCGTGAGTGCTATGGATGGCGTTCTCGTATGGAGACGGGAGCGGATCCATAGTGGTGTATTGAAATGGTGAATATGTGGACTCATGTGCGCCACCTCAAAAGAGTTACTTGCTGTAGTAGTTCAGGTTAGCCACTGAGTCAAAGCTGGCTTGCTGCAGTTAAACCCCACCATCCCTTTGTTGATAATTATGCATATGTAGTTAGTTCTAATGTCAGTCTTGCTGGGTACATTTGTACTCACGTTTGCTTAATTTATGTTTCTGCAGAGAGACTTTAGTCTCGCTAGTAGTTCCGTGTGGACTTCGACGTTTAGCTTGATACCTCAGCTACGATCTTGTGCCCTCGGCAGGATCTGGTAGATAGTCAGGCTTCTTAGCCTTTTTCATTTGTAGATGTCTGTACTCAGACATGTTAAGCTTCCGCATGTGCTTTGACTTGTATGCTCTGAATGTTGGGTCATGAGACCCATGTTTGTAATATCTCGCTCCTCGGAGCCTATTGAATAAATACTTTGAGTCATAGAGTTATGTTGTGATGCCATGTTGTATTTGCACATATCGAGAATATTGTGTGTATGATTTGAAATGCTTGGTATGTGTGGGATCCGACAACCTAGTTGTTTATCCTTGGTAGCCTCTCTTACCGGGAAATGTCTCCTAATGTTTCTAGTGAGTCATGGTAGCTTGCTACTGCTCCAGAACACTTAGGCTGGTCGGCATGTGTCCTTCTTCGTTCATGTGTTTGTCCCTTCGGCGAAATGTCACGTGGTGTCTCCAGACTCCTGTTAGCCTGCTACAGGCCGGATTCTCCGGAGTCCTGTTAGCCTAGCTGCTACAACTCGGATTCACTCGCTGATGACCGACATGTTCGTTGCTGGGTCATGTATGCATGTCCCTGTAAGTTAGTGCCACTTTGGGTTTATGACTAGTCATGTCGGCCCAGGTTCTTTGTCATATGGATGCTAGCGACACTATCATATACGTGAGCCAAAAGGCGCAAACGATCCCGGGCCAGGTAAGGTGGCACCCGTGGGAATACCATGTGTGAGGCCGCAAAGTGATATGATGTGATACATGCTAGATCGGTGTGACTTAGGATCGGGGTCCTGAGAGCTTTGGCATCAGAGCTTGACTACCTGTAGGATCACCAAGCCAATCTGGTCAAAGTTGAGTCTAGAAATTCTTTAGTTATGTAAGGGAATTGATTGTGGGATGGAACGTATGGCTCTTTTCACTCCTTATACCTTATGCCCTTCTGATCCGAGTCATCCTATCTTTCATACGGGGTTAAGGAACTAGGCTCTCTCTTCTTTCTATCGGGATCACATGTTACTAATCCGTAGACTTATAAGATTGGTGAATTCAAGCCTCGGTTCAGTTCCTACTATCTCTGTGTATTGACAGTTGATGTCAGAACCTTGATACTATGATGATCCCATGGTTATGCCACCATTTTTGCTGGATGTCTCAAATCTTTTTGAGCATTTACAGCCGTTATGTTGTCCGAGTCATCCCAGGTTTCTAGATAATCTGATGCATTTGCAAATCCTTCCTCCCAGTTCCCGATGTCCTTTTGGGCCAGATTAAGCACACTAAACGGTCTGTTGAGGTACTCCATTGCCTTGACATATATGTTGGAGCTAGTATTATGACCCTAGGCATCCTAGAGAGCCACCCAGTAATCTAGCAATGCTTTAGATTCCTAGTGTGATGATTTTGGCCGTCATTCTCGAAAGCATCCCGTGATGCCATTTAGTTAATAGGCTTTCTATTCCTGGGTTCTTGAACCCGAGATTCACCCTACTTACTTCATGTTGATAGTGTTGCTAGTTCCTTTAGGATATTAGTAACCCTGCGACAGTCCTCGAGGTCTGTGGTATTTCCTTCTTCCAAATACCATGAACCATTAAGGCAGAAGTTCTTTGCACCAAAAGACCACAATCAGAATACTCTTGAGGAGTTCTCCATTCATAATTGTGATTTTGCCAGTTCTACCTTTCTGCATGGGTTATCTGGAAGAAACCTGTTGAACTTGGTTCGACATATTAATCTATGCATCCACAACTTAGAAAATCATATGTTCTTTGGGTTGTCCCTCTTTAGTTGTTCTCTGGCCCTCATCTATCAATTGATAGACAGGAGTAGTTGTGCATTCGTGATATCCATTCCTATTATCTCTGTGGTCCGTCAAGCCATTTTATTCCGGAATGACTAGGAAAACGAACTCCAGTACCTTATCCATATCTAGGATTGGGTCAAAGCAGTCGTACTCCGCAGATCAAATGCTAATCCAGCTTTTGTTCTGTTCCACCTTGGGAGTGTTACCCTCTTTACGTTGGGATTGTCATGAGAATTGCACCACCTCTTATGAATTCTTGACACAGTGATACTTCTCGCCATCATTATTCATTCCTCGGTTCCGTGTTGCCGCAACCGGAATGCCGACAAGTGAATTGTGATGTGTGAAATCAACACTCCTAGCAACTGTGTTGCTTGGTAGTAAATAGACAATACTCTTATTCTTAGAGTGTTGGTTATTGAATCATCATCCTAAGATTTATCATGTGACCTAATCCATTTTCCCTGGTGCACTCCTCGATCAATGAGATAGGATTGTGTCAATCCATCACTCTCTTGATCACATCGTCTTGCCTTGAAAAGCAAGATTGTTCTCGAGCTGAGAGACATATCGGTGGTTCATGATTTTTCGGATATCTTCACGGAAGTATCACCAGGTCGTCCCCTGACTGATACGTTGAGTTCGTGATCAAGTTGGTTTTCCAATAAACCACTCTTTCTCCAAGAATCCGTGTTGGATACCCCTGAGCTAGTTGGTTAAGCCAAACAACAACTTGGAGAGTTGGAAGATAAAAGCTTGTCTGACTTAGTTCATGTTAAGGGATATCTTTTTGTGTGTGTGTGTGTGTTGAAGAAAGAGGATATCTTCATCAATTGGTCCTCATGATCAGTTATTGGATCTATTATCTTGTCCAAACTTTGATTTGAGTGTGGGCTATCCTCAAATCAAATCAGAACCAACGATGTTCGTAATGTTATCTTACTCGTGGTTGATCCCTCGGGCATACACCATTACATCCTTTGGTCCGACCAATGCTATCACCGTGTTCACTTAATTAAGGAATTCCATCTATATGGAAGCCTGGATGGTTTGTTGTTGAGCCCATTGACAACAATTTCATCTTGTCCATGATTCATGTTGAACATCTAAATTAGTGTTGGAAACTTTGTAAGAAATGGTTTCATGTTCCATTCATGAAGCTTATGCTTGGATGGAAGAAGTGACTTCCTCTAATTCACGCGCATTCTATGCAAGTTGCCGCCATGAATACGAGAAAGATTGTTTTTGATTCCTCTGAAATCATCCCAAGTTAGTCACGCATATGTGCGAAGTACTCTATGGTTTGATAGGTTGGCCGCCTCCACTACATATGTGTTTCCTAGCACACCAAGCCATTGATTGAATTGTTCAAGGAGAAGAAGTTCCTTCTTAAGAGCATGCCTTATGCAAGGACTTTGATATCCTCGATGATGGTTCCCCACCAGAACTCGGTAGTGTTGCGTTGTAAGACTACTATGTGGTCATGCTTGTCTTGGACAACTTGTTCACATGTATGTAGCAGAACCAGCTCATGTTTTGGAGCTTGCTATCGTAGTTCACTCCCCGAGAATCTCGCAACGTCATCTCGTCGATTTGTGCTGCAAACTTTCATTTTTATTTCTAGACTTGATGAGTCTGGAATATTCTGACACCAACCAGATCTGAATCTCAGGCATGTATGATGGTTGGAACATTCCCGACATTTGCATTTTGTTCCCAGCTTGCACCGCCTTGTGCCAATTTCCCATGGGCTGCCCTTCTCAGCAATTGTTGTTCAGGATCATATTTAAAAGTGGTCCTACCATGGGTCCCATCCATTTCTGATGATAAGAAAAAATCATACTTTGCGTTGTCTTTGACAAGGTAGTCCACATCATCCATTCTAGTCTGGGTATGACATCCCTTCGTACTCCGCCAAACGATTGTTGTGATTTGCCTTAGGCTAGTATAAAGAGTTTCAATGATCTCTAAATCAAAAGTAATTCTTTTTGCCACTTAAGGGAATATTTCTGTGAGTCATCTTCCTTAAGATGTCTCGTTATGGTATCATGGTAACTCAACTCCTTGCTACATTGACAATCGTTCATCACCTTCTTAAGCGTGAAATTGTTGTCTACCTAATGAACCTTCATCATCTGTTACACTCCATCCCTCTGGATGTATGTGTCGTGTCTCAGCTCGAGAGATGTTTCAATGTCTCCCTCCATGAGTTGATCCTGAGTTGTTCGATCTTCAAGAAGATCGATCCTTCTAGAATTTTCCCTTTCCTCTCGATGTCATGTTAGTTGGAGTTCTCAGAGCAAGACATCGAGACAAAGATGGTGATCATATCAACGTTCCTATGAAGTACAACCTGGATCGTGAAGGTTGTCTTAGTTATGTGTTCCCCTTCCATCTTACCCTACGCTTGAATCTCGGGGCGAGATTCTTGTTTAGTGGGGGTGAGTTGTCACATCCCTAGTTCTGGTAATGCCTAGTGCTAGCATATGGTGTTGCATCATGTCTACTTTTCTCATAAAGTTGAAATGGGGATGACAGAACCCCCAGCACCCCCTTAATCCAACTAGGGTTTACTAAAATTCTTTTCAATGAACCTGGAATGCCCTTCTAAAATGTTCATCATCTTTGCCCTGGTCTAGGACCTCTAACAAAAATGGTGCACAACTTTCTAGGACAGCATAAGGTCACTGGATTAAATCATACTCTATTTGCGTTTGGGCATTTAAATACTATAAAATATTTTAAATGTCCAATTAATCATAAAATAAAATGTTTACTGTTGGAAATATTCCAAACAGTGGGCATGAGAAGTTTCATGATTTTTGAGTTAGTTTTAGTATTTTTAATAAAGCTCTAAAGTTGCAGAAAAATAGAAAAACAGAAAATAAGAGAGAGAGAGAGAGAGAGACTCACCAGTCTTACCTCACAGCCCACTGGCCAGCCCAACACTGTGCTGGCCCAATGCCCGTTGTCTTCTTCCTTTGCCAGAAGGACGACGGCATGGCGCGCGCAAAGGAGGCGAAGCCACCTCCTGCTTCCACCTCCTACTCCTTTCCCTATCCTTGACCGAGTGCCTGGAGACGCCCACGCTCCCCTGGTTCCTCCCCACCTCACCACGCTCACTTTCCCCCTCCTCTGCTCTCTCCCTCGCACGCAACCGAGCGACCCCGTCGCCCCCGCTCGCCGTTGCCACGCCCTAAGCCAGCGCCTAGCCTCCCCGACGTATCCCTCGTCTCATCCACGTCGTCCTGAAGCTCCACGCCTACTCACGCAAGCCAGGGAGCCCCGTAACATCCCCGGTGTCGTCGTGTTCATCGTCGGGCGCCAGAGATCATCGTCATCGATTCGTCATCCACAGCGCATCCCCGAGCTCTCTGGTGACGCCTTAGGATCCGCTGTGAGCCACTGCGTTGATCCCCCTCTCCCCTAGCTCATTTCCTTCCTCTAACGCCAATGCCCGTCGGAGCCGAGAGCTCTTCGCCGCCGTTCATGTCACTGTCGTGGCCACTGTGACCTAGGGCCGCGACCGAGCACACCACCGTGCTCAGTGCAATGCCAGGACCCCAAAACCATCACTTGTTGGTCCCGAACTCTGGCTGCCGCCCCGAGCACGTTTTCGACGAGCTCCGGCTGCTGTTGCCTGCTGCGCTGGATGCGGGCGAGCTCCAGCTCCCCACGGGTGCCCTCCGCCGCTCGTTTGGGCGCCCGGAGAGCGAACCCGAGCCCTCCATCGCGCCTGTTGCCACCGGCGACGAGCCACCAGCGTGTTAGGCCCTGTTGAATGATACGTCTCCAAAGTATCTATAATTTTTGATTTCTCCATGCTATATTATCTATTGTTTTAGACATTATTGGGCTTTATTATCCACTTTTATATTATTTTTGGGACTAACCTATTAACCGGAGGCCCAGCCTAGAATTGTTGTTTTTTACCTGTTTTAGGTTTTCGAAGAAAAGGGATATCAAACGGAGTCCAAACGGAATGAAACCTTCGGAAACATGATTTTCTCATCAGATAAGATCAGGAGACTTGGACCCTCCGTCAAGAAAGCCACGAGGCGGTCACGAGGGTGGAGGGCCCCCCCCCTAGGGCGCGCCCCCTGCCTCATGGGCCCCTCGAAGCTCCACCAACATACTTCTTCCTCCTATATATATCCACATACCCCCAAACGATCGGGGACGGAGCCAAAAACCTAATTCCACCACCGCAACTTTCTGTATCCACGAGATCCCATCTTGGGGCCTATTCCGGAGCTCCGCCGGAGGGGGCATCGATCACTGAGGGCTTCTACATCATCATCCAGGCCCCTCCGATGAAGTGTGAGTAGTTTATTTCAGACCTACGGGTCCATAGCCAGTAGCTAGATGGCTTCTTCTCTCTTTTTGGATCTCAATACAATGTTCTCCCCCTCTCTCGTGGAGATCTATTCGATGTAATCTTCTTTTTACGGTGTGTTTGTTGAGACCGATGAATTGTGGGTTTATGATCAAGTCTATCTATGAATAATATTTGAATCTTCTCTGAATTCTTTTATGTATGATTAGTTATCTTTGCAAGTCTCTCCGAATTATCAGTTTGGTTTGGCCTACTAGATTGGGTTTTCTTGCCATGGGAGAAGTGCTTAGCTTTGGGTTTAATCTTGCGGTGTCCTTTCCCAGTGACAGAAGGGGCAGCAAGGCCCATATTGTATTGTTGCCATCGAGGATAACAAGATGGGGGTTTTATCATATTGCATGAAACTATCCCTCTACATCATGTCATCTTGCTTAAGGCGTTACTCTGTTTTTAACTTAATACTCTAGATGCATGCTGGATAGCGGTCGATGAGTGGAGTAATAGTAGTAGATGCAGAATCGTTTCGGTCTACTTGTCTCGGACGTGATTCCTATATACATGATCATACCTAGATATTCTCATAACTATGCCCAATTCTGTTAATTGCTCAACAGTAATTTGTTCACCCACCGTAGAATACTTATGCTTTTGAGAGAAGCCACTAGTGAAACCTATGGCCCCGGGGTCTCTTTCTCATCATATCAATCTCCATCACGTTATTATTGCTTTGCTTTTACTTTTTACTTTGCATCTCTATACCAAAAATACCAAAAATATTATTTATCATCTCTATCAGATCTCACTTTTGTAAGTGACCGGGAAGGGATTGACAACCCCTAAGCGCGTTGGTTGCGTTGAGCTATTGTTTTTGTGTAGGTACAAGAGACTCGAGTGTAGCCTCCTACTGGATTGATACCTTGGTTCTCAAAAACTGAGGAAAATACTTACCCTACTTTTCTGCATCATCCCTTCCTCTTCGGGGAAATCCAACACAGTGCTCAAGAGGTAGCAAGAAGAATTTCTTGCGCCGTTGCCGGGGAGTTTGCACAAAAGTCAACATACCAAGTACCCATCACAATCCCTATCTCCCGCATTACATTATTTGCCATTTGCCTCTCGTTTTCCTCTCCCCCACTTCACCCTTGCCATTTTATTCTCCCTCTCCCTCTCTATCCCCCCTCTCTTTCTCTATTTGCCTCTTTTTGCCCGTTTCTTGTTTGTTCGTATGGTTGGAATAGTTGTTTATTTATTACTAAACAGAGAACCTAAGATCTATGGATCCTCATCCACTTTCTAATCTTTTTAAGGGATCCATTTATGATGAACCAATTGCTAGTGAGTTTTGTGCACTAGATTATCTTTATGAAGTTTTGCTTGAAATTCGTGAATCTCAGAAGTGTGATGAATTACTTTATGAAGCGATTCACAATAGATCTTTGAATAAAAAGCATGATTGCAATGATTTTACTATAAATTCTCTTGATGTCAATTGTGCTAATAATATACAAAACCCTAAGCTTGGGGATGCTAGTTTTGCTATGTCTACTACTTGTTGTAATGATCATGATTGGGGTGATTCTTCTTATGATATTGAAAATTTATTTAAGCCCCATGATGAATATGAGATTGATAATAGTGTTTGCAATATTATTTAAAGTGGGTTTGAAATAGTGTCGACTTTAGATCCCACGTATTTGGAGAATATTCAATCTTATGAAATTGTTGATAAAAGTTGGTTTGGAAAGGTCATGACTTTAGTTAATGTTAATCCCACTATTTTGGAAGAGTGTCAACTTTGCATGCATATGGATCGTGTTGAAAATATTTTGTGTGATAGCTATTTTTTTGAATTTGCTTATGATCCCTCATGCAATTATTATGAGAGAGGAAAATATGGTGGTAGAAATTTTCATGTTACTAAATTACCTCTCGTTATGTTGAGATTGCTATTGTTTCTTTCCGCTTCCTTGCATATGCTAGTTTTTTCCTTCCTTGACAATTTGTTTGTCTATAAAATGCCTATGCATAGGAAGTATGTTAGACTTAGATGTGTTTGTCACTTGTTTTATGATGCTCTCTTTGTGCTTCAATTCTTGTCTTTCATGTGAGCATCATTGAAATATTATGCCTAGCTATAAGGCTTTAAAAAAAGAGCTTGTTGGGAGTCAACCAAATATTTATCCTTGCTGTTATTTAATAAATAAATTATTTAGCCTCTGTTTTGGTTGTGTTTTTGTGTTTAATTAGTGTTTGTGCCAAGTATAACCGTTGGGAAGACTTGGGGAAAGTCTTGTTGAACTTGCTGTAAAAAACAGAAACTTTAGCGCTCACGAGAACTGCTGTCATTTTTATTTGGAAAGTGCTATTTAGTTAATTATTTTTGAATATGATTAATAGATAAATTCCTCACGTCCAGAAATTTATTTTAGAATTTTTGGGGTTCCAGATCTTGCGCTAGCTACAGATTACTACAGACTTTTCTGTTTTTGACAGATTCTGTTTTTCGTGTGTTGTTTGCTTATTTTGATGAATCTATGGCTAGTAAAATAGTTTATAATCCATAGAGAAGTTGGAATACAGTAGGTTTAACACCAATATAAATAAAGAATGATTTCATTCCACTACCTTTAAGTGGTCTTTTGTTTTCTTTCGCTAACGGAGCTCACGAGTTTTCTACTTTAAGTTTTGTGTTGGGAAATTTTCAAGTTTTGGGTAAAGATTTGATGGATTATGGAACAAGGAGTGGCAAGAGCCTAAGCTTGGGGATGCCCATGGCATGCCCAATATAATCTAAGGACACCTAAAAGCCAAAGCTTGGGGATGCCCTGGAAGGCATCCCCTCTTTCGTCTACTTCTATCGGTAACTTTACTTGGAGCTATATTTTTATTCACCACATGATATGTGTTTTTCTTGGAGCGTCTTTTATGATTTGAGTCTTTGCTTGTTAGTCTACCACAATCATCCTTGCTGTACACACCTTTTGAGAGAGCCATACATGATTTAGAATTTGATAGAACACTCTATGTGCTTCACTTATATCTTTTGAGCTTTATAATTTTGCTCTAGTACTTCACTTATATCTTTTAGAGCACGGTGGTGGATTTGTTTTATAGAAAATATTGATCTCTCATGCTTCACTTAGATTATTTTGAGAGTCTTAATAGCATGGTAATTTTCTTAAAATCCTAATATGCTTGGTATGCAAGATTAATAATAAAACTTTCGTATGAGTGTGTTGAATACTAAGAAAAGTTTGATGCTTGATGATTGTTTTGAGATATGGAGGTAATAATATGAAAGTCATGCTAGTTGAGTAGTTGTGAAATTGAGAAATACTTGTGTTGAGGTTTGCAAGTCCCATAGCATGCATGCATGGTAAACGTTATGCAACAAATTTGAAACATGAGGTGTTATTTGATTGTCTTCCTTATGAGTGGCGGTCGGGGACGAGCGATGGTCTTTTCCTACCAATCTATCCCCCTAGAAGCATGCGCGTAGTACCGAGGTTTTTGATGACTTGTAGAATTTTGCAATAAGTATGTGAGTTATTTATGACTAATGTTGAGTCCATGGATTATACACACTCTCACCCTTCCATCCTTGCTAGCCTCTACGGTACCGTGCATTGCCCTTTCTCACAGTGAGAGTTGGCACAAACTTTGCCGGTGCATCCAAACCCCGTGATATGATACGCTCTTTCACACATAAACCTCCTTGTATCTTCCTCAAAACAGCCACCATACCTACCTATTATGGCATTTCCATAGCCATTCCGAGATATATTGCCATGCAACTTTCCATCATTCCGTTCATCATGACACATTCATCATTGTCATATTGCTTAGCATGATCATGTAGTTGACATAGTATTTGTGGCAAAGCCACCGTTCATAATTCTTTCATACATGTCACTCTTGGTTCATTGCATATCCCGGTACACCGCCGGAGGCATTCATATAGAGTCATCTTTGTTCTAGTATCGAGTTGTAATCATTGAGTTGTAAATAAATAGAAGTGTGATGATCATCATTATTAGAGCATTGTCCCAAGTGAGGAATAAAAAAAGAGAAAGGCCATAAAAAGAGAAGGCCCAAAAAATAGAAAGGCCACACAAAAAAGACCCAAAAAATGAGAGAAAAAGAGAGAAGGGACAATGTTACTATCCTTTTACCACCCTTGTGGTTCAAAGTAGAACCATGATCTTCATAGTAGAGAGTCTCTCATGTTATCACTTTCATATACTAGTGGGAATTTTTCATTATAGAACTTGGCTTGTATATTCCAACAATGGGCCTCCTCAAGTGCCCTAGGTCTTCGTGAGCAAGCAAGTTGGATGCACACCCACTAGTTTCTTTTGTTGAGCTTTCATACATTTATAGCACACTGCACCCGTTGCATGGAAATCCCTACTCCTTGCATTAACATCAATCGGTGAGCATCTCCATAGCCCATTGATTAGCCTCGTTGATGTGAGACTTTCCCCTTTTTTGTCTTCTCCACATAACCCCCCTCCATTATATTCTATTCCACCCATAGTGCTATGTCCATGGCTCGCTCTCATATATTGCGTGAAAGTTTATAGGTTTGAGATTACTAAAGTATGAAACAATTGCTTGGCTTGTCATCGGGGTTGTGCATGATGATAGCATTCTTGTGTGACGAAAATGAAACATGACTAAACTATATGATTTTGTAGGGATGAACTTTCTTTGGACATGTTATTTTGAGAAGACATAATTGCTTAGTTAGTATGCTTGAAGTATCAATATGAACTTTTGTCTTGAATCTTTCAGATCTGAATATTCATACCACAATTAAGAAGAATTACATTAAAATTATGCCAGGTAGCACTCCGCATCAAAAATTCTGTTTTTATCATTTACCTACTCGAGGACGAGCAGGAATTAAGCTTGGGGATGCTTGATACGTCTCCAACGTATCTATAATTTTTTATTGCTCCATGCTATATTATCTACTGTTTTAGACATTATTGGGCTTTATTATCCACTTTTATATTATTTTTGGGGCTAACCTATTAACCGGAGGCCCAGCCCAGAATTGTTGTTTTTTGCCTGTTTTAGGGTTTCGAAGAAAAGGAATATCAAACGGAGTCCAAACGGAATGAAACCTTCGGAAACGTGATTTTCTCATCAGATAAGATCCAGGAGACTTGGAACCTCCATCAAGAAAGCCACGAGGCGGTCACGAGGGTGGAGGGTACCCCCCCCTAGGGCGCGCCCCCTGCCTCATGGGCCCCTCGAAGCTCCACCGACGTACTTCTTCCTCCTACATATATCCACGTACCCCCAAAAACCTAATTCCACTGCCGCAACTTTCTGTATCCACGAGATCCCATATTGGGGCCTATTCCGGAGCTCCGCCGGAGGGGGCATCGATCACGGAGGGTTTCTACATCATCATCCAAGCCCCTCCGATGAAGTGTGAGTAGTTTATTTCAGACCTACGGGTCCATAGCTAGTAGCTAGATGGCTTCTTCTCTCTTTTTGGATCTCAATACAATGTTCTCCCCCTCTCTCATGGAGATCTATTTGATGTAATCTTCTTTTTGTGGTGTGTTTGTTGAGACCGATGAATTGTGGGTTTATGATCAAGTCTATCTATGAATAATATTTGAATCTTCTCTGAATTCTTTTATGTATTATTAGTTATCTTTGCAAGTCTCTTCCAATTATCAGTTTGGTTTGGCCTACTAGATTGGTTTTTCTTGCCATGGGAGAAGTGCTTAGCTTTGGGTTTGATCTTGCGGTGTCCTTTCCCAGTGACAGAAGGGGCTGCAAGGCACGTATTGTATTGTTGCCATCGAGGATAACAAGATGGGGTTTTTATCATATTGCATTAAACTATCCCTCTACATCATGTCATCTTGCTTAAGGTGTTACTCTGTTTTTAACTTAATACTCTAGATGCATGCTGGATAGCGGTCGATGAGTGGAGTAATAGTAGTAGATGCAGAATCATTTTGGTCTACTTATCTCGGACGTGATGCCTATATACATGATCATACCTAGATATTCTCATAACTATGCTCAATTCTGTCAATTGCTCAATAGTAATTTGTTCATGCATCGTAGAATACTTATGCTCTTGAGAGAAGCCACTAGTGAAACCTATGGCCCCGGGTCTCTTTCTCATCATATCAATCTCCATCACTTTATTATTACTTTGCTTTTACTTTGCTTTTACTTTTTACTTTGCATCTCTATACCAAAAATACCAAAAATATTATTTATCATCTCTATCAGATCTCACTTTCGTAAGTGACCGTGAAGGGATTGACAACCCCTAAGCGCGTTGGTTGCATTGAGCTATTGTTTTTGTGTAGGTACAAGGGACTCGAGCATAGCCTCCTACTAGATTGATACCTTGGTTCTCAAAAACTGAGGGAAATACTTACGCTACTTTGCTGCATCATCCCTTCCTCTTCACGGAAATCCAATGCAGTGCTCAAGAGGTAGCATTGACCAGGGGTTTGACCTCCCCTGGGTCGCTGACATGTGGGCCCAGGCGCCTGTTTAGTTAGTATTAACTTAATTAGTGTTAATTAATTTAGTTAGTTAGAAGATCCACTGACATGTCGGCCCCACCCTGCTAACAGCCTAGTTAGGGTTAGATTAGGACTAACTAACTCGGTTAGTTAACTAAGTCACTAACCAGTGGGCCCCACTGGTCAGGTTTGACCTGGACGGCCTATTGACCTGCTAAGGTCAGCATGACTTAATGCTGACGCAGTAAACATTTTTTGGAATTTAAAATAAATCAGAAATGATTTATAAATTTCAAAAAATGTCGAAAACATCTAAAATTCATAGAAATTCAACCATAACTCAGAATGAAATAAGTTATATATGAAAAATGATCGGAAAAATACAATCTATCCATCTGTACTTGTTTCATACATGTTAAATAAACTTAATCCTGCTGTTTGTATCAAACATGATAAAGCACTATTTAAATTCATAGTTTGAGTTCGGGGTTGAAACTTTGGTTCAAAATGACTCAAACCCAGCTAGTTGTAGTTGCATTAGCGCAACACACTCATTTTGCCATGTCATGATCATACATCATATTGTGCATTGCATTGATTGTGTTTTCCTTCTCTGTTGCTGGTATTTGTCCCATCTCAGTAGATGTGGTTCCGACGATGAGTTTGATGACACTGATGAAGAGATATACTATCTTCAAAAGTGCCAAGCAAGCAAAAACCCCTTGTTCATTCTGATACAATCCCACTCTCTCACTTCTGCTCTCTTTTACTGCATTAGGACAACAACGATTCAATTGTTACATGATGCGGTAGTTGAACCCCCTTTCCTCTGCATGACCTGTCATTGCCACAGTAAATAGATGAAACCCACTAGCATGAGCAGGAGTTGTTTGAGCCCTGATGTGCCTACTCATTCATGCTTGTTTGTCATGCCTGCTACTGCTTAGAGTTGAGTCGGGTCTGATTCATCGGGGGTGAATTGGAGGTGTGTGAATATGTCCTACTGTTGAGAGCTAAGTGTGTGAACACGATTTGGTAAAGGTATCGATGAGAGGCCATGTAGGAGTACATGGTGGGTTGTTTCACTGAAGTCGTCCTTAGGAAGTAACTTCTGTGTTTGTGATCCATGAACAGCTACTACCATGCATTGGGCCTGAAACAAATGGACCCTCTCGATTTATTAACTACCCTTGCCCTCTGTCCAGGAGTTGCAACTAGTTTCTGGTGTTTGTAGGATATGTGTTGGAGGCCGTGCATAGCGCCGACCCTAGGGGTGGGCTATGATGCGGTAGATACACCGTGGCCAGGTATGCCGGGTGCCCGTTTGGTGTCGCGGAACCCTGTACACATCGTTTGGGGCTGTGAGCAAAACCCCGGCCGGATCTCCTCGCAGATGGAACCCGAATAGGCGATAAACCTGGACTAGAGACTTGTGTGGTTAGTCAGGTCGTGGCCGACTCCCTCGCCAGGTTTCCTCTTGAAGGTTGCCGAGATACACGGCGTGTACATGGTGGTAAGTGGCGAGAGCGTGTGTGAAGAAGTACACCCCTGCAGGGTTATAAATGATCTATTCAAATAGCCGCGTTCGCGATAAAGGACCTCTGGGTTGCATGTATAGTTCATAGACAAGTGAAAGTGGATACCCTAAAATGCGCAAGATAAGCGTGAGTGCTATGGATGGCGTTCTCGTAGGGAGATGGGAGCAGATCCATAGTGGTGTATTGAAATGGTGAATATGTGGACTCGTGTTCACCACCTCAAAAGAGTTACTTGCTGTAGTAGTTCAGGTTATCCACTGAGTCAAAGTTGGCTTGCTGCAGTTAAACCCCACCATCCCTTTGTTGATAATGATGCATATGTAGTTAGTTCTGATGTAAGTCTTGTTGGGTACATTTGTACTCACGTTTTCTTAATTTATGTTTTTGCAGAGAGACTTCAGTCTCGCTAGTAGTTTCGTGTGGACTTCAACGTTTAGCTTGATACCTCAGCTACGATCTTGTGCCCTCGGCAGGATCTGGTAGATAGTTAGGCTTCTCAGCCTTTTTCATTTGTAGATGTCTGTACTTAGACATGTTAAGCTTCTGCATGTGCTTTGACTTGTATGCTCTAAATGTTCGGTCATGAGACCCATGTTTGTAATATCTCGCTCCTCGGGGCCTATTGAATAAATACTTTGAGTCATAGAGTTATGTTGTGATGCCACGTTGTATTTGCACATATCGAGCATATTGTGTGTGTGATTTGAAATGATTGGTATGTGTGGGATCTGACAACCTAGTTGTTTATCCATGGTAGCCTCTCTTACCTAGAAATATCTCCTAGTGCTTCCAATGAGCCATGGTAGCTTGCTACTGCTCCGGAACACTTAGGTTGGCCGGCATCTGTCCTTCTTCATTCCTGTGTCTGTCCCTTCGAGGAAATGTCACGCAGTGTCTCTGGAGTATTGTTAGCCTGCTACAGCCCGGATTCTCCGGAGTCCTGTTAGCCCAGCTGCTGCAGCCCGGATTCAGTCACTGATGACCGACACGTTCGTTGCTGGATCATGTATGCATGTCCCTGTAAGTTAGTGCCACTTTGGGTTTACGACTAGTCATGTCGGCCCGGGTTCTTTGTCATATGGATGCTAGTGACACTATCATATACGTGAGCCAAAAGGCGCAAACGGTCCTGGGCCAGGTAAGGTGGCACCCGTGGGAATACCGTGCGTGAGGTCGCAAAGTGATATGATGTGCTACATGCTAGATCGGTGTGACTTAGGATCGGGGTCCTGACAGACACTCTATTTGTCTATGTATTAACACATGTACTAAGCTTCTGGTTAATACAATTCTAGCATGAATAATAAACATTTATCATGATATAAGAAAATATAAATAACACCTTTATTATTGCCTCTAGGGAATATTTCATTCGGTCTCCCACTTGCACTAGAGTCAATAATCTAGATTACACAGTAAATATTCTAACACCCATGGAGTCTTGGTGTTGATCATGTTTTGTTCGTGAGAGAGGCTTATTCAACGGGTCTGCAACATTCAGATTCGTATGTATCTTGAAAATCTCTATGTCTCCCTCCTTGACTTGATCGCGGATGGAATTGTAGTGTCTCTTGATGTGCTAGGTTCTCTTGTGATATCTGGATTCCTTTACCAAGGCAATTGCACCAGTATTGTCACAAAAGATTTTCATTGGACCTGGTGCACTATGTATTACACCTAGATCGGATAGGAACTCCTTCATCCAGACTCCTTCATTTGATGCTTCCGAAGCAGCTATGTATTCCGCTTCACACGTAGATCCCGCCACGACGCTCTGTTTAGAACTGCACCAACTGACAGCTCCACTATTCTATAAAAATACGTATCCGGTTTGAGACTTAGAGTCATCCGGATCAGTGTCAAAGCTTGGATATTTATGACGAGCTCTATGTCACCTCCATAAAGGAGAAACATATCCTTAGTCCTTTTTAGGTATTTCAGGATGTTCTTGACCGTTGTCCAGTGATCCACTCTTGGATTACTTTGGTACCTCCCTGCTAAACTAATAGCAAGGCACACATCACGTCTGGTACACAACATTGCATACATGATAGAACCTATGGATGAGGCATAGGGAATGACTTTCATTTTCTCTCTATCTTCTGCAGTGGTCGGGCATTGAGTCTGACTCAACTTCACACCTTGTAACACAGGCAAGAACCCTTTCTTTGCTTGATCCATTTTGAACTTCTTCAAAACTTTATCAAGGTATGTGCTTTGTGAAAGTCCAATTAAGTGTCTTGATCTATCTCTATAGATCTTGATGCCCAATATATAAGCAGCTTCTCTGAGGTCTTTCAAATAAAACTCTTATTCAAGTATCCTTTTATGCTATCGAAAAATTATATATCATTTCCAATCAACAATATGTCATCCACATATAATATTAGAAATGCTATAGAGCTCCCACTCACTTTCTTGTAAATACAGGCTTCTCCAAAAGCTGTATAAAATCATATGCTTTGATTACACTATCAAAACGTGTATTCCAACTCCGAGAGGCTTGCACCAGTCCATAAATGGATCGTTGGAGCTTGCACACTTTTTTAGCACCCTTTGGATCAATAAAACCTTTTGGTTGCATCATATACAACTCTTCTTCCAGAAATCCATTCAGGGATGCAGTTTTGACATCCATTTGCCTTCATAATCATAAAATGCGGCAATTGCTAACATGATTCGGATAGACTTAAGCATCGCTATGGGTGAGAAAGTCTCATTGTAGTCAACTCCTTGAACTTGTTGAAAACCTTTCACAACAAGTCGAGCTTTGTAGATAGTAACATTACCGTCAGTGTCAGTCTTCTTCTTGAAGATCCATTTATTCTCTATGGCTTGCCGATCATCGGGCAAGTCAACCAAAGTCCATGCTTTGTTCTCATACATGGATCCCATCTCAGATTTCATGGCCTCAAGCCATTTTGTGGAATCTGGGCTCATCATCGCTTCCTCATAGTTCATGTAGGTTCGTCATGGTCAAGTAACATAACCTCCAAAACAGGATTACCGTACCACTCTGGTGCGGATCTTACTCTGGTTGACCTACGAGGTTCGGTAGTAACTTGATCAGAAGTTTCATTATCATCATCATTTGCTTCCTCATTAATTGGTGTAGGAATCACTGGAACTGATTTCTGTGATGAACTACTTTCCAATAAGGGAGCAGGTACAGTTACCTCATCAAGTTCTACTTTCCTCCCACTCATTTCTTTTGAGAGAAACTCCTTCTCTAGAAAGGATCCATTCTTAGCAATGAATATCTTGCCTTCGGATCTGTGATAGAAGGTGTAACCAACAGTCTCCTTTGGGTATCCTATGAAGACACATTTCTCCAATTTGGGTTCGAGCTTATTAGGTTGAAGCTTTTTCACATAAGCATCGCAGCCCCAAACTTTAAGAAACGACAACTTGGGTTTCTTGCCAAACCATAGTTCATATGGTGTCATCTCAACAGATTTCGATGGTGCCCTATTTAACATGAATGCAGTCGTCTCTAAAGCATAACCCCAAAACGATAGCAGTAAATCAGCAAGGGACATCATAGATCGCACCATATCTAATAAAGTGCGGTTATGATGTTCGGACACACCATTACGATGTGGTGTTCAAGGTGGAGTGAGTTGCAAAACTATTCCGCATTGTTTCAAATGAAGACCAACCTCATAACTCAAATATTCACCTTCACGATCAGACCGTAGAAATTTAATTTTCTTGTTACAATGATTTTCCACTTCACTATGAAATTCTTTGAACTTTTCAAATGTTTCAAACTTATATTTCATTAAGTAGATATACCCATATCTACTCAAATCATCTGTGAAGGTCAGAAAATAACAATACCCGCCACGAGCATCAACACTCATCGGACCGCATACATCAGTATGTATTATTTCCAATAAGTCTGTTGCTCGTTCCATTGTTCCGGAGAACGGAGTTTTAGTCATCTTTCCCATGAGGCATGGTTCGCAAGGATCAAGTGATTCATAATCAAGTGATTCCAAAAGCCCATCAGCATGGAGTTTCTTCATGCGCTTTACATCAATATGACCAAAACGGCAGTGCCACAAATAAGTTGCACTATCATTATTAAACTTATATCTTTTGGCTTCAATACTATGAATATGTGTATCACTACTATTGAGATTCAATAAAAATAGACCACTCATTAAGGGTGCATGACCATAAAAGATATTACTCATATAAATAGAACAACCATTATTCTCTGATTTAAATGAATAATCGTCTTGCATCAAACAAGATCCAGATATAATGTTCATGCTCAGCGCTGGCACCAAATAACAATTATTCAGGTCTAATACTAATCCCAAAGGTAGATGTAGAGGTAGTGTGCCGACCGCGATCACATCGACTTTGGAACCATTTCCCACGCGCATCATCACCTCGTCCTTAGCCAATCTTCACTTAATCTGTATCCCCTGTTTTGAGTTGCAAATGTTAGCAACAGAACCAGCATCAAATACCCAGGCGCTACTGCGAGCATTAGTAAGGTACACATCAATAACATGTATATAAAATATACCATTCACTTTGCCATCCTTCTTATTCACCAAATACTTGGGGCAGTTCCGCTTCCAGTGACCAGTCCCTTTGCAGTAGAAGCACAGTCTCACGCTTAGGTCCAGACTTGGGCTTCTTCACTTGAGCAGCAATTTGCTTGCCATTCTTCTTGAAGTTCCCCTTCTTCCCTTTGCCCTTTTTCTTGAAACTAGTGGTCAACACTTGATGCTCCTTCTTGATATCTACCTCCGCGGCCTTTAGCATTGCGAAGAGCTCAAGAATTGTCTTATCCATCCCTTGCATATTATAGTTCATCACAAAGCTTTTGTAGCTTGGTGGCAGTGATTGAAGAACTCTGTCAATGACACTATCAACTGGAAGATTAACTCCCAGCTGAGTCAAGTGATTGTGGTACCCAAACATTCTAAGTATATGCTCACTAACAGAACTATTCTCCTCCATTTTGCAGCTGTAGAACTTATTCTCTCAATCCAGGCATTTGCTTGAAATATTAACTTCAACTCCTGTAACATCTCATATGCTCCATGATGTTCAAAATGTCATTGAAGTCCCGGTTCTAAGCCGTAAAGCATGGCACACTGAACTATCGAGTAGTCATTAGATTTGCTCTTCCAGACGTTCATAACATTTGGTGTTGCTCCTGCAGCAGGTTTGGCACCCAGCGGTGCTTCTAGGACGTAATTCTTCTGTGCAGCAATGAGGATAATCCTCAAGTTACGGACCCAGTCCGTATAGTTGCTACCATCATCTTTCAACTTAGCTTTCTCTAGGAGCGCATTAAAATTCAACGGAACAACTGCATGGGCCATTTATCTACAACAACTTAGACATGCAAAATACTATCATGTACTAAGTTCATGATAAATTAAAGTTCAATTAATCATACTCCCTCCGTCCCAAAATTCTTGTCCTAGATTTTCCTAGATATGGATGTATCTAACACTAAAATGTAACTAGATACATCCGTGTTTAGACAAATCTAAGACAAGAATTTTGGGACGGAGGGAGTATTACTTAAGAACTCCCAGTTAGATAGACATCCCTCTAATCATCTAAGTGATCACGTGATCCATATCAACTAAACCATGTCCGATCATCACGTGAGATGGAGTAGTTTTCAATGGTGAACATCACTTTGTTGATCATATCTACTATATGATTCACGCTCGACCTTTCGGTGTCAGTGTTCCGAGGCCATATATGCATATGCTAGGCTCGTCAAGTTTAACCTGAGTATTCTGCTTGTGCAAAACTGGCTTGCACCCGTTGTATGTGAACATAGAGCTTATCACACCCGATCATCACGTGGTGTCTCGGCACGACGAACTGTAGCAACGGTGCATACTCAGGGAGAACACTTATACCTTGAAATTTATTATGAGATTATCTTATAATGCTACCGTTGTACTAAGAAAAATAAGATGCATAAAGGATAAACATCATATGCAATCAAAATAAGTGATATGATATGGCCATCATCATCTTGTGCCTTTGATCTCCATCTCCAAAGCACCGTCATGATCACCATCGTCACCGGCTTGACACCTTGATCTCCATTGTAGCATCGTTGTCGTCTCGACAACTGTTGCTTCTACGACTATCGCTACCGCTTAGTGATAAAGTAAAGCAATTACATGGCGATTGCATTTCATACAATAAAGCGACAACCATATGGCTCCTTCCAGTTGCCGATAACTTTGTTACAAAACATGATCATATCATACAACAATTTATATAATCACGTCTTGAACATATCACATCACAACATGCCCTGCAAAAACAAGTTAGACGTCCTCCACTTTGTTGTTGCAAGTTTTACGTGGCTGCTACGGGCTTAGCAAGAACCGTTATTACCTACGCATCAAAAACCCACAACGATTTTTCGTTAAGTGTGTTGTTTTAACCTTCAACAAGGACCGGGCATAGTCACACTCGATTCAACTAAAGCTGGAGAAACAGACACCCACTAACCACATGTGTGTGAAGCACGTCGGTCGAACCAGTCTCATGAACGCAGTCATGTAATGTCGTTCTGGGCCGCTTCATCCAACAATACTGCCGAATCAAAGTATGACATGCTGGTAAGCAGTATGGCTATTATTGCCCACAACTCTTTGTGTTCCACTCGTGCATATAACATCTATGCATAGACCTGGCTCTAATGCCAGTGTAGGGGAACATAGTATTTCAAAAAAAATCCTACAATCATGCAAGATCTATCTAGGAGAAGCATAGCAACGAGCGGGAAGAGTGTGTCCATGTACCCTCGTAGACCGAAAGCGGAAGCATTTAGCAACGCAGTTGATGTAGTTGAGCGTCTTCGCGATCCAACCGATCAAGTACCGAATGCATGGCACCTCCGTGATCTGCACACGTTCAGCTTGATGACATTACTCGAACTCTAGATCCAGCTAAGGCCGAGGGAGAGTTTTGTCAGCACGACGGTGTGGTGACGGTGATGATGAAGTTACCGATGTAGGGCTTCGCCTAAGCACTACGACAATATGACCGAGGTGGAAATCTGTGGAGGGGGGCACCGCACATGGCTAAGAAATCAACTTGTGTGTCTATGGAGTGCCTCCCTCCCCCGTATATAAAGGAGGGGAGGAGGGGTCAGCCGGCCTCAAGGGGCGCGCCCAAGGGGGGATCCTACTCCTACTAGGAGTAGGTTCCCCCCCTTTCCTAGTCCAACAAGGAGGGGAAGGAAGGAGTAAGGGGAGAGAAGGAATGAGGGGGGCGCCGCCCCCACCCCTTGTCCAATTCGAACTGGGGGGCGCGCGCCACCTCCTGGCCGACCCTCTCTCCTCTAAGGCCCATGGTGGCCCATTAACTTCTCGGGGGGGTTCCGGTAACCCTCCCGCACTCCGGTTTTATCAGAAACTCTCCGGAACACTTCTGGTGTCCGAACAACATGGTCCAATATATCAATCTTTATGTATCGACCATTTCGAGACTCCTCGTCATGTCTGTGATCTCATCCGGGACTCCGAACAACCTTCGGTACATCAAATCACATAAAATCATAATACCAATCATCATCGAATGTTAAGCGTGTGGACCCTACGGGTTCGAGAACTATGTAGACATGACCGAGACACTTCTCTGGTCAATAACCAACAGCAGAACTTGGATGCTCATATTGGTTCCTACATATTCTACGAAGATCTTTATCAGTCAAACCGTACAACAACATACGTTGTTCCCTTTGTCATCGGTATGTTCACTACTGCATGATGCTGCTAACGCGACACTACGATCAGAGACCCTTCGACGAAACTGTGTGCGACACCATAATCACAAATGGTGGTGTTAAAAAAACCGTCAAAAAAGGTGCAAAACGTTTGCAATGGAGGATGCATCAAACACAGTTCAGATTTTAGTTGCGTGTGCGATGCAGGGCATATGGTTCAGCTCAATTAACTGTTTGTGATGAGGAGGAACAAAAGAAACAGGCAGCCAGATGAAGGTGTGTGCGATGTACATCATACAGTTCACTCGGATGAACTGTTTGTGATTAGGCAACACAAAAGAAATGGTCAGACAGACCAAGGTGTGTGTGATTGAGGGCATACGCTTCAGAAGGATTAACTGTTTGCGATTAGGCAACAGAAGAGAAACGGGTCAGCCAGATCAAAGTGTCTACGATTGATGGCATACACTTCACATGGATGAACTGTTTACGATTAGCCACAACAAATTGAAACAGTTAGATAGATCAACATGTGTGCGCTAGACGAGCACACACATTCTAATTAAAAAAAGTGTGCGCGATGATAATAACGAGCGCGCACGGTTGTTGGAACAAGATGTGCGCTGACATTGCCTATTGCGGTGCACCCTATGGTGCAAACGCCACGTACGCGGCCGGGAAGGCGTACGTGCCCACGTTACGCCTTCCGGGAATAGTGCCACACTTATAACCGTCAGTAAATTTTGAGCATGCGTCCCGTCACATTCCAAATTGCAAACCTGTTCACACCAATCAAAACCTAAACGGTTTCCCACTTAGGAGTGTATTACTACTCGGTTATAAATACTACTACTCCAAGATGACTGCACATTCCTCCTCAACTCCTCATCCACAAAAATTCAAAAACAAACAAGTCATTCATCATCATTCCCTTGCGTCCTCCATGGCCAGCATGAGTTCTGGCTCGAGAGATTGCCACCAGGGAGAGGCGAGCCTGGAAGCGGAAGCATGAGAGATGTCCCGCCTCGCCGCGAAAGTAGCCAACATGTCCCGCCGCACGACCGTAGCAGCAGAGAAGTCCCGCCGCACCGTCGAAGCAGCACGAAGGTCCCGCCGCGCCATCGATGCAGCAAACTAGTCTGGAAGCGCCGCAAAACAAGAAAAGATGTCCCGCCGTGCCGTGAATGCAGCAGAGATGTCCTCCCGCGCCGCGGCGGCCTGGGAAAATGTCTCGTGGGAAGGCAAGGACTCTTACAGGCGCATGCGTGCCCTCGTCCTTAGGTAGATGGATCAGATCTCTAGGTGGGCGAGGTTGCAGGATGACCTGAAAGCCTCGTTTGAACAGTCCACCGACGTCATCCTGCAACTAAATGAGAGAAATGTGAAGCTTCGGGCCAAGCGCGACCTGCTGAGGGCGAAGATCGTCAGAAGTGCGAAGCAGCAGGAGCAGACCACTACCTTGTTGAAGAGGATCGGCGTCATTGTCGAGAAACTTATGGACGAGAATGCCATGTTGCGCATCGAGCGCAGAAGGCTGGTGGAGGAATCCGTGGATGCTCTCAAGCAACATCTAGAGGAGAAGAAAGAGCTTGTCGCCGCTCGCCGCGGAGACTAGTTCCCGCGGCCTGCAGCAACGCATCAAGAAAGTAGAGATCAGTGAGCTAGATTGTTGTCTTCCTTCTTCTTTTGCCCTTGTGTATTTCAGGTGTTGCCGCATGTGGCTTTTTTTAATTATGTTTCTAAATATGTAAGACAATTATTATCCACTGTCATCGTCCTTATATTCATCATGCTTGCTATAAGTCGTAGTCGATGCTATATAGGTCCATCGGATCTTACATCAAGATTGATGCAAAACTTTCTTTTCAGATTTTTCATTTTTCTCTCTTAAATCTTAGTCCAGTGAGACATATAGCCACGCCGTAAAACAGGTGCTCGGGCGCCATTAATGGAGATGTTGGGAGGGAGGTGCACGGCCGGTAGCGGTCAAAGGGCTCTCCTCCCGATGAGCACACGCAGGGGTCTAATTGCATGCCTCCCATACTCAAATAGCTACCCCTCATGGCACCTCATAGCCAATAAAAAAAGGGGACGCGTGGCCGCACGTAATTGGTAAGTAGAACACCCACGGTTTCAATAATACTTGTGTTTCTGATTTGTAACGTGACAACACTTGTTCCAAAATGACTTTGTTGATTGTTAATGTGTGCGCCTTCGCAAATCGGACAGAAAAATTACCACAGCATGTTGGTGTCATCTCATGACACCATGCCAAGTTTCATGATTTTCAGGCGTGTTTTGGATTTACAGTAATTAAAAACCCAAGTTTCCCAATCTTTCCGGATGAGCCATGACGCCCAGATGTTTGAATTTCACTCCCATCTCTTGCATGGGACCTAGAAATTCACCCAAGGACACACATGTGATTTTTCAAACAACTTTGGTGCACTGGAGCATGTGCTTGTAGTTCAAATTTGAATTATGCACATTAAATGCGCAGAAACTCAATTAATGTATAAAAAGGACAAACAAACCTGGAATAATTCCAAAATTTAGCACGATACTTCTATTTGGTCTAATCTGCCTGTGTAAAAAAATTAAGGCGGGAGAAGGCAGTGTACGTATGTCGTTTCGCACATGGAGGTGACACGTTCCCTCTCGGAACCACGAGCCTTCTTGAGGGAAGCTCTGGTTTGCCGGAAGCTTACACCAAAGCTTGTCCCAATTCGGCCAAAAAATTACCGCAGCATGTTGGTGCCATGTCATGACACAATGCCAAGTTCCATGATTTTCAGGCGTGTTTTGGATTTACGGGAATTTAAAAACCAAGTTTCTCAATCTTTCCGGTCGAGCCACGACGCCCAGATGTTTGAATTTCACTCCCATCTCTTGCATGGGATCTAGAAATTTACCCAAGGACACACATGTGATTTTTCAAACAACTTTGGTGAACTGGAGCATGTACTTGCAGTTTAAATTTGAATTATGCACATTAAATGCATAGAAACTCAATTAATGTATAAAAAAAGGCCAAACGAACCCAGAATAATTCCAAACGTTAGCACGGTACTTCTATTTGGTCTAATCTGCCTGTGTAAAAAAATTAAGGCGGGAGAAGGCAGTGTATGTATGTTGTTTCACACACGGAGGTGACACGTTCCCTCTCGGAACCACGAGCCTTTTTGAGGGAAGCTCCGGTTTGCAAGAAGCTTACACCAAAGCTTATCCCAATTCGGCCAAAAAAATACTGCAGCATGTTGGTGCCATGTCATGACACCATGCCAAGTTTCATGACTTTCAAGCGTGTTTTGGATTTACAAGAATTAAAAAACCAAGTTTCTCAATCTTTCCGGCCAAGCCACGATGCTCAGCTGTTTGAATTTGACTCCCATCTCTTGCATGGGACCTAGAAATTCACCCAAGGACACACATGTGATTTTTCAAACAACGTTGGTGCACTGGAGCATGTGCTTCCAGTTCAAATTTGAATTATGTACATTAAATGCATGGAAACTCAATTAATGTATAAAAAGGCCAAATGAACCTGGAATAATTCCAAAAATTAGCACGGTACTTCTATTTGGTCTAATCTGCATGTGTAAAAAAATTAAGGCAGGAGAAGGCAGTGTACGTATGTTGTTTCGCACACGGAGGTGACACATTCCCTCTCGGAACCGAGCCTTCTTGAGCAAAGCTCCGATTTGCAAGAAGCTTACACCAAAGCTTGTCCCAATTCGGCAAAAAATTACCGCAGCATGTTGGTGGCATGTCATGACTCCATGCAAGCTTCATGATTTTCAGGTGTGTTTTGGATTTACAGGAATTAAGAAAACCAAGTTTCTCAATCTTTCCGGTAGAGCCACGACACCCAGCTGTTTGAATTTCACTCCCATCTCTTGCATGGGACCTAGAAATTCACCCAAGGACACACATGTGATTTTTCAAACAACTTTGGTGCACTGGAGCCTATGCTTGTAGTTCAAATTTGAATTGTGCACATTAAATACGCAGAAACTCAATTAATGTATAAAAAGGCCAAACAAACCCGGAATAATTCCAAAATTTAGCACGGTACTTCTATTTGGTCTAATATGCCAGTGTAAAAAATTAAGGCGGGAGAAGGCAGTGTACGTATGTCGTTTCACACATGGAGTTGACACATTCCCTCTTGGAACCACGAGCCTTCTTGAGGGAAGCTCCGGTTTGCAAGAAGCTTACACCAAAGCTTGTCCCAATTCGGCCAAAAAGATTACCATAGCATGTTGGTGCCATGTCATGACACCATGCCGAGTTTCATGATTTTCAGGCGTGTTTTGGATTTACAGGAATTAAAAAACCAAGTTTCTCAATCTTTCCGGCCAAGCCACGATGCCCAAATGTTTGAATTTCACTCCCATCTCTTGCATGGGACCTAGAAATTCACCCAAGGATACACATGTGATTTTTCAAACAACTTTGGTGCACTAGAGCATGTGCTTGTAGTTCAGATTTGAATTATGCACATTAAATGCCCAGAAACTCAATTAATGTATAAAAAAGGCCAAACAAACACGGAATAATTCCAAAATTGAGCATGATACTTCTATTTGGTCTAATCTGCCAGTGTACAAAAATTAAGGTGGGAGAAGGCAGTGTACGTATGTCGTTTCGCACACGGAGGTGACACGTTCCCTCTCGGAACCAAGAGCCTTCTTGAGGGAAGCTCCTGTTTGCAAGAAGCTTACACCAAAGCTTGTCCAATTCGGCCAAAAAAAATTACTGCAGCATGTTGGTGCCATGTCATGACACCATGCCAAGTTTCATGATTTTCAGGCGTGTTTTGGATTTACGGGAATTTAAAAACCAAGTTTCTCAATCTTTCCGGTCGAGCCACGACGCCCAGATGTTTGAATTTCACTCCCATCTCTTGCATGGGATCTAGAAATTTACCCAAGGACACACATGTGATTTTTCAAACAACTTTGGTGAACTGGAGCATGTACTTGTAGTTTAAATTTGAATTATGCACATTAAATGCATAGAAACTCAATTAATGTATAAAAAAAGGCCAAACGAACCCAGAATAATTCCAAACGTTAGCACGGTACTTCTATTTGGTCTAATCTGCCTGTGTAAAAAAATTAAGGCGGGAGAAGGCAGTGTATGTATGTTGTTTCACACACGGAGGTGACACGTTCCCTCTCGGAACCACGAGCCTTTTTGAGGGAAGCTCCGGTTTGCAAGAAGCTTACACCAAAGCTTATCCCAATTCGGCCAAAAAAATACTGCAGCATGTTGGTGCCATGTCATGACACCATGCCAAGTTTCATGACTTTCAAGCGTGTTTTGGATTTACAAGAATTAAAAAACCAAGTTTCTCAATCTTTCCGGCCAAGCCACGATGCTCAGCTGTTTGAATTTGACTCCCATCTCTTGCATGGGACCTAGAAATTCACCCAAGGACACACATGTGATTTTTCAAACAACGTTGGTGCACTGGAGCATGTGCTTCCAGTTCAAATTTGAATTATGTACATTAAATGCATGGAAACTCAATTAATGTATAAAAAGGCCAAATGAACCTGGAATAATTCCAAAAATTAGCACGGTACTTCTATTTGGTCTAATCTGCATGTGTAAAAAAATTAAGGCAGGAGAAGGCAGTGTACGTATGTTGTTTCGCACACGGAGGTGACACATTCCCTCTCGGAACCGAGCCTTCTTGAGCAAAGCTCCGATTTGCAAGAAGCTTACACCAAAGCTTGTCCCAATTCGGCAAAAAATTACCGCAGCATGTTGGTGGCATGTCATGACTCCATGCAAGCTTCATGATTTTCAGGTGTGTTTTGGATTTACAGGAATTAAGAAAACCAAGTTTCTCAATCTTTCCGGTAGAGCCACGACACCCAGCTGTTTGAATTTCACTCCCATCTCTTGCATGGGACCTAGAAATTCACCCAAGGACACACATGTGATTTTTCAAACAACTTTGGTGCACTGGAGCCTATGCTTGTAGTTCAAATTTGAATTGTGCACATTAAATACGCAGAAACTCAATTAATGTATAAAAAGGCCAAACAAACCCGGAATAATTCCAAAATTTAGCACGGTACTTCTATTTGGTCTAATATGCCAGTGTAAAAAATTAAGGCGGGAGAAGGCAGTGTACGTATGTCGTTTCACACATGGAGTTGACACATTCCCTCTTGGAACCACGAGCCTTCTTGAGGGAAGCTCCGGTTTGCAAGAAGCTTACACCAAAGCTTGTCCCAATTCGGCCAAAAAGATTACCATAGCATGTTGGTGCCATGTCATGACACCATGCCGAGTTTCATGATTTTCAGGCGTGTTTTGGATTTACAGGAATTAAAAAACCAAGTTTCTCAATCTTTCCGGCCAAGCCACGATGCCCAAATGTTTGAATTTCACTCCCATCTCTTGCATGGGACCTAGAAATTCACCCAAGGATACACATGTGATTTTTCAAACAACTTTGGTGCACTAGAGCATGTGCTTGTAGTTCAGATTTGAATTATGCACATTAAATGCCCAGAAACTCAATTAATGTATAAAAAAGGCCAAACAAACACGGAATAATTCCAAAATTGAGCATGATACTTCTATTTGGTCTAATCTGCCAGTGTACAAAAATTAAGGTGGGAGAAGGCAGTGTACGTATGTCGTTTCGCACACGGAGGTGACACGTTCCCTCTCGGAACCAAGAGCCTTCTTGAGGGAAGCTCCTGTTTGCAAGAAGCTTACACCAAAGCTTGTCCAATTCGGCCAAAAAAAATTACTGCAGCATGTTGGTGCCATGTCATGACACCATGCCAAGTTTCATGATTTTCATACGTGTTTTGGATTTTAAAAAATTACAGGAATTAAAAAACCAAGTTTCTCAATCATTCCGGTCGAGCCACGACACCTAGATGTTTGAATTTTATTCCCATTTCTTGGATGGGACCTATAAATTCACCCAAAGACACACATGTGATTTTTCAGCAAACTTTGGTGCATTGGAGCATGTGCTTGTAGTTCAAATTTGAATTATGCACATTAAATGCCCAGGAACTCAATTAATGCATAAAAATGTCAAACGAACCCAGAATAATTCCAAATTTAAACATGACACTCATGTACTAGTTGCATGTTCATTGTACGTAAATGTTCTAGCAATTCAAACACCATCCTTTCCCTCCATAACACCATTTCGTCTTTCAAAACGTAATGAAAAAATCAGGTATACCACAAACAGTTTACTAGAAAGAATCGTGTGGGATGCGATATAAAATATCTTGACGCACCATCTTGTCTGGCTTACGCGGGAAGCTTCGTCGTCTACAGTCCACCGCCCCCGCTTGAACCATACTTGCGCACCAGTTTCTCACGGCACCGAGTGAAAAATTTTGGCCACCGCGGAAATATCTATCTCCCCGCCCCCTCCCGCCTACCAAAAGCCACATTTCCACTACTCCTCCTTGCTTTCCAAGTTCAAACCTTCACTGTTGCTTACTGGCAGCTCAGCCTCCTCACCGGTGAACCTTCTTCTTGCAGCGCCGCCTCCTCGCCGACTACCCTTATTCTTGCAGCGCCGCCTCCTCACCGGCGACCCTTCTTCTTGCAGCACCGACTCCTCGCCGGCGACCCTTCTTCTTGCTGCGCGGCCTCCTCGCCGCCGACCCTTCTTCTTGTTGCGTGGCCTCATCGATATGGTCAGGTAATCCACACCCCACCCACACCATCCTCCTCCTTTCCCATCCCACATGCCCCAACCGATGAAGTGACACCTTCCGTCGAAATCACTGCCCCCCTCCTCCAATTAAGCGCCGCCCACAGCCATTTTACACGCGGTATAACATGGACCTGAGTAGCATGCGGTCGCACGCGCGAACGAGGTCGCTATGGCTGCCATGCGTGTCGACCGCTAGATCTTGGAAGAGCACCTCGTCTTCGAGGCCACCATTGACACCGCCACGCGATTTTCTACTTTAAAATACAGTTCGTGATGTTTTCTCAAGTCCACCGCCAGTGCCTTCTAGTGATTTGTCCTCTGTAATGATAATATGCAATCTAATGTTCAGTTAACATTTTGGTCCTCTGAAATGTAATGTTCAATTAACATTTTGTTCCAACAATTGCTAAATTTCGTAGTACTGTTCTCAAGCATTCTTTGTTTTGTTAACTATCTTATCTTCTAGTACATGTTTCTATTCTGCAATGTCGTCTTCAGTTAACTATTTTGGTTCATTTGGTATGTTGTCCATTTAACTGTTTGGTTCAGTTCTACAATTTGATTTTCATTAGCCGTGGGTACAATTTTGTATTGTTATGCATGTGACACCAATCGAATTTGGCTGTACTCAATACATATTCTACTAATAGTATGGCAACTCTCAGTTAACCTGATCAAGATCTTCCTTATGTGTGTTGCAGGGAAACAATGGGAGACACTATGGTTTACCATCGAGGTTTGTTCAAGGAGGGTCCTTTGGATAATAGCACATTATTGTGCAGTTGCAGGAATCATTCTAATATTTAGGTTTCTTAAAAATTTGGTCTTGCACATGTAAGTCCTGCTGTCAGAGGCTTAGACCCACTATTTGACCCATTTTGCATATGGGGAAATGAGATGTCCATAAATATCAGTCAAGTCAAGAAACTCAGAAAGAGTGTTAGGATGAAGAAACTTGCGACGAATAATAGTAAGATCTTTGTTTGCACAATGAAGAAGACATCAGTCAACTATAGGATGGTACCAACTCTTTTACCTTGTTTTTACCCCTTGCGCCATTTCAAAATTTACAATAGCGATTTATGCATAGCTTTGTTTTTAGTAATTTTCAAAGCAGTTCACCGATGATTACCTCTCAAACCACCTGCATGGTCCAGAGGCGAGGAAGGTATTCATTCAACACCCACGGTACAATATTGAAGTCTTGCTGAAGAGGATGAAGGTTGGGCGGGCAATTATCCATAGCCACTGGCCTAAAGTTGCAAGGACATTCAACATCACTGAAGGCTCAATATTTGCCTTCCGCTTCTACAGTTTCCTAGATGAGATTCATCTGTCTATTTACCGTGTATGATGCTACTTTCCAAAGGTTTTTGATGCTGCATGTGAAACTTGGTGCTGTTGTGTAATGGCGTAACTGAGTGCCAAAGCTATCTGATGTAATTCAATTATGAAATCCTGGTTACTTTTATACGAATATGAAATAACCGGCATGTTTTATAAGAAATATCAGTTTGATTAGTACATGGATTATCAATAATAGGCTAATTACACTTCTTATTGGGGTTTTCTATTGCAGACGGTTACTCAGATAGCACCGCGGGCGATGAACTCAAACAACCCGCATGGTTTCTAGAAAGTAGGCGTGTTCGATCAACTAACAATCACACACGGCTTCCGGCAGCGAACTGTTTGCGTTAGGCGACCTTGCACAAACGTTTCCACACAAAGAACTATGTGTGATATACATACAAATGGAAACGTTTTCCCTGGATTGACTGGTGGGATGTACATACGAACATAAACGAATTCCTTGGATTGACTGTGTGTGATATACATACCTACGAAAATGTTTTTCTGGGATTCACCATGTGGGATGTACATACCTACGGAAATGATTTTCTCGGATTACCGTGTGGGATGTACATACCTACGGAAATGATTGGGTTTCGATGCCTCGCTTGATCGCACACGGCCCCAGCCTGGGTCCCAGGAGGGCCTATCCCCGACGATTTCCGGGCCGTGTGGGAAGGATACCCTATCGCACACACTCACTTGGCGACGGTTCCAAATGACGTCGTGGAAAGGGGTTAAAAACCGTTTGTTTAGCACGTCGTTGCACCAGTGGTTACTTTCCCGAGATTTGATCGTCGGTATCATCATACCTAGTTCAATCTCATTACCGAAAAGTCTCTTTACTCGTTCCGTAGTGCATCTTCCCGCAACTAACTCATTAGTCACATTGCTTGCAAGGCTTATAGTGATGTGCATTGCCGAGAGGGCCCAAAGATACCTCTCCGGCAATCAGAGTGACAAATCCTAATCTCGATCTATGCCAACTCAACAGACACCATCGGAGACACCTGTAGAGCATCTTTATAATCACCCAATTATGTTGTGACGTTTGATAGCACACTAAGTGTTCCTCCGGTATTCAGGAGTTGCATAATCTCATAGTCATAGGAACATGTATAACTTATGAAGAAAGCAATAGCAATAAACTAAACGATCATAGTGCTAAGCTAACGGATGGGTCTTGTCCATCACATCATTTTCTAATGATGTGATCTCGTTCATTAGATGACAACACATGTCTATGGCTAGGAAACTTAACCATCTTTGATTAACGAGCTAGTCTAGTAGAGGCATACTAGGGACACTCTGTTTGTCTATGTATTCACACATGTACTAAGTTTCTGGTTAATACAATTCTAGCATGAATAATAGACATTTATCATGATATAAGGAAATATAAATAACAACTTTCTTATTGCCTCTAGAGCATATTTCCTTCATCTAGTCCATGTTTAGTCCCTAGAACCAAACAAGTAGGGACTAGGGACTTCTTAGTTGGGACTAAAAGAAGTCCTAGGACTTTTTAACCAAACAGGGCCTTAGATTAACAACAGTTAAAGAGTTGTACGAGACAGTGGACGCACCAGCACCATGTGCATCTACCAATGTATAAAGAGGTGATGCATAGTCTGTTGCAACAAAGAACAAACAACCAAGGAGTATATTTGTGTTGGTCCCAGTTTTGTTATCTTTAGACACATTTCCCTATGTGAGGGCAGCAAATCTAGTCCTACTCAAACTCTACAGCCTTGTCCCCCAAAATAGAAAGATTAGTTCGTTATAGATGTGTGTACTGCGTTTGTCATTGTTTTCCCTTTTTGACCAACGTAGGTGCTGGATAGCCAGTCTGTACTACTTTCCCCCCTTCCTTTCCTCCTTGAACCACATCCTAGATTCATGCTATACAACTTTACCCACTACTTTCCTATTTGATCCAACACCTAGATTCGAGTGCAGAAGCAGAAAACCCCACATGCACCTAGAGCAATGCATGTGGAATAATTAAATTATACCTTAACGTTCTCGGGGTGTGGCTCAGTGGGCTGCGGGAGGCCAATCTGCCCACACTATGTACGGCGGCGAGGAAGAAGGGGTCGGAGGCCCTCCCGCGCTACCGCTAGGAAAGAGAACAGTTGCGCCGGTAGTGGATTCCCTCCCTAGCCAACAGCGACAGCGTTAAGCCTCGTTCCCTTCCCAGCGGACAGATCCTAATGGCTCTTTAACCAGCAGTGAGGGGAGAGAGAGAGAGAGGCCAACGAATTCTTGTTTAGATCTAGAGAGGGTGAGAGAGTGTGAAGAGAGCAACTACAAGCGCTGAGGCTACAGCGTGTGTATATATAGTGGAGAGAGAGTGTGAAGAGAGCAAACCCTATAAAACAAGCGCCGAGGCTGCAGCCTATATAGATGGAGTGGTTTTATTTTTCTCTACATAAAAATCATTTTAAATTGTGCACAAAAAAGAACTCTTTATTTAACGTAGTGAAGAAAAATACTAGGGGCAATGCTAATACATGGAGAAAATTTAACGCTCAAAGGAGTCAACTCACAATTAACGCTGCACGCCTCCCGGTCATGCTTATTAACGTTCACCTATGGTTCACGACCCTCCGAAGTGAATAATAACTGAACCACACACGATCAAAATGTCGGAAAGGTGGGCTGCACCATCCTCCAATTTTAAATATTTTGGGCACTTGTATTCGGCCTATGTCAGTGTGCCACCATATGTACTAAGGGTTACAGTGGGTGCTAAGAAACTAGGGCATATTGAGAGTAATTGACATGTTGTTTATTTGTAGGGTCACTTGCAAACTATGAAACTCTATTCTCCTCTTATTTAGTGGATGAGGCAAATCTTTTCCCTCTGTTTCGAAAAAATGAGAAATTCAATTTTAATTATTTAGTTTGTACACTTTGCTCTCTTCCAATAATTTTAGGCACTTGTATTCAACCTAAGTCAGTGTGCCACCGTATCTCATACTACTCCCTCCGTCCAGGTGTAACTCACGTTAGAAGGTGCCGTGGGACCAAGGTGCAAGCAGATTGGAGGAGAAGGTGAAACTTGACCGGTCCTTCCTCCAATCAAAGCCCTAATTTCTGTATCTAAACGCAACAATTAATAACAACAATTAAGAGATGTCATTTTAGCTACCATGCAGGGCCACATATTAACTCGCATGCAAGCCGACTTTGATTCCTTGACTGATCAACAAGTAGTTGCGCTCCATGCATTGGGTTTCTGAGGGAGATAACAAGGCAGAGTAGGTAACAACGCTCGCTGGCAACGAGGCTAGGAGGGGATTGAGATGCGAAGTTAATGGACAATGCCTAAACATTTTGGGAATTTCTGATTTTTGTAAGATGACTTAACACCTAGACGGAGGGAGTACTACTCCTCAGTCCAGGTTTGATGGAATATTCGTCACCTCTTCTCTTCTTGTACATACTCCATTTATCTCACTTCATGTGGCTTCCCACTCGCACGATATTCCTATTCTATGAACTTGTGTGTGTGTGTGTGTTTTAACAGTGTGTGTGTTAGAGAGAGCGACACATCGACCTACTCCTACAGAGAGATGGTGTATAGTGTCTGATTTAGCCGCGAGAGTCGGTGCATCCTCTCGTTTCCGGGTGTCCAGTCGAGACAGCTACCACGCCCGCTCCTGACCAGCCTGGTGATACGTCTCCAACGTATCTATAATTTTTGATTGTTCCATGCTATTATATTATTTGTTTTGGATGTTAATGGGATTTATTTTACACTTTTATATTATTTTTGGGACTAACCTATTAACCCAAGGCCCAGTGCAAATTGTTGTTTTCTTGCTTATTTCAGTGTTTCGAAGAAAAGGAATATCAAACGGAGTCCAAATGGAATGAAACCTTCTGGAGAGTTATTTTGGAACGGAAGCAATCCAGGAGACTTGGAGTAGACGTCAGGGAAGCTCCGAGGAAGCCACAAGGCAGGGAGGCACACCCTACCCCTTGGGCGCGCCCCCACCCTCGTGGGCCCCTCGTGGCTCCCCTGGCCGACTTCTTTCACCTATATATGTCCATATACCCTAAAAACATCGGAGAGCAGAATAGATCGAGAGTTTCGCCGCCAGAAGCCTCCGTAGCCACCGAAAACCAATCTAGACCCGTTCCAGCACCCTACCAGAGGGGGGAATCCCTCTCCGGTGGCCATCTTCATCATCCCGGCGCTCACCATGACGAGGAGGGAGTAGTTCTCCCTCGGGGCTGAGGGTATGTACCAGTAGCTATGTGTTTGATCTCTCTCTCTCTAATGTTCTTGAGGTGGTACGATCTTGATGTATCGTAGGCTTTGCTATTATATTTGGATCTTATGATGTTTCTCCTCCTCTACTCTGTTGTGATGAATTGAGTTTTCCCTTTGAAGCTATCTTATCGGATCGAGTCTTTAAGGATTTGAGAACACTTGATGTATGTCTTGCATGTGCTTATCTGTGGTGACAATGGGATATCACGTGATCCACTTGATGTATGTTTTGGTGATCAACTTGCGAGTTCTGTGACCTCGTGAATTTATGCATAGGGGTTGGCACACGTTTTCGTCTTGACTCTCCGGTAGAAACTTTGGGGCACTCTTTGAAGTTCTTTGTGTTGGTTGAATAGATGAATCTGAGATTGTGTGATGCATATCGTATAATCATACCCACGAATACTTGAGGTGACATTGGAGTATCTAGGTGACATTAGGGTTTTGGTTGATTTGTGTCTTAAGGTGTTATTCTAGTACGAACTCTATGATAGATCGATCAGAAAGGATAACTTTGAGGTGGTTTCGTACCCTACAATAATCTCTTCATTTGTTCTCCACTATTAGTGACTTTGGAGTGACTATGCGTTGCATGTTGAGGGATAGTTATATGATCCAATTATGTTATTATTGTTGAGAGGACTCGCACTAGTGAAAGTATGAACCCTAGGCCTTGTTTCTTAGCATTGCAATACTATTTACGCTCACTTTTATCATTTGTTACTTTTCTGTTTTTATATTTTCAGATTACAAAAACATATATCTATCATCCATATTGCACTTGTATCGCCATCTCTTCGCCGAACTAGTGCACCCATACAATTTACCGTTGTATTGGGTGTGTTGGGGACACAAGAGACTCTTTGTTATTTGGTTGCAAGGTTGTTTGAGAGAGACCATCTTCATCCCACGCCTCCCATGGATTGATAAACCTTAGGTCATCCACTTGAGGGAAATTTGCTATTGTCCTACAAACCTCTGCACTTGGAGGCCCAACAACGTCTAGAAGAAGAAGGTTGTGTAGTAGACATCAAGCTCTTTTCTGGCGCCGTTGCCAGGGAGGTTAGTGCTTGAAGGTATATCTTTAGATCTTGCAATCGAATCTTTTTGTTTCTTGTTTTATCACTAGTTTAGTTTATAAAAGAAAACTACAAAAATGGAATTGAGTTTGCCTCATACGCTTCATCTTTTTAATATCTTCCGTGAGAATGATGGAAAGGAAAATTGTGCTCAAATGCTAGAAGAAGAAGTCTCTAAAATGTTTGGCACTAAATCTTTGAATGATGAGCATGATTGCAATGTTGTTAGTATGAACTCCTTGAATATCCATAGTAATAATGATGATTGCACTAGTCATGATGAAAATGTCTCTTATAAGCATGTCAACTTTTGTGGAGTGCATAGAGTTTGCAAGTACACGCCAAATAGGGAAGATAGATTTTGCAAGAGGCATAAGTATTTGGAAACTAAGTGGTTGCAAGAGAGGCTAGATGTTTGTGCTGAAAATTTAAAATTTCTTCACCATACTTGTGAACTTTGCAATGAACATGGTCATTTAAATCTCTGATGCAAATTGTTCCATGATCGTATCGTGTCCAAAACTTGTGATGATTTGATTTCCCTTGCACATCATAATTAACTTAGTTTGCTTTTGGGTTATGAAGAAATGAAACATATAACTAAGCATATTCCAGAATATAACCTTGAGAAATTCCTCGATATTGATCTAGAAGAAATTTTTATGTACTGTGCGGTGAATTGCATTGAAAATCCTTATATTGCTAATTACATAAAGAAAATAAAACAAATAGAAGATGAAGAGAATACTAATAAAAGGGAAGATATTTCCCAAAATCCTCCTATTATTTCTTATGATGAATTAGGTAACGAGGAGGAGCCTTCTATTAAACCAATCTCATTAATAACGAGCTCCAAAAAGAGGATTAAACCCACACATGATGTGAAGAAGAAAAAGAAAAGACGGAGAAGCAAAGGTAAAAATGTATCCCTCCCAAATGATGTTGCTCCTATTTCTCATTGTGATGATGATAATTGTTATACTATTGGTGCTATCCATACTATTAATGATGAGAGTGACTATGCTTATGATATGAAAAGGCCCAAGCATGGGGATGCTATGTTTGATGAGAATGACATGTTTGAGAATGTATTTGCTGCAATTAATGTGTGTCCCAAGCTTGGGGATGTTATGTTTGATGAAGATGATATTTTTAGTCTCCCAAGTTCTGATGAGCAAATTTATTATGATGATAGCATGCCTCCTATGTATGATGGTTATATTGATGAAAGTGGGTTTGGAAGAGTGTCAACTTTAGAAAGTAATGATCCCACTATTTTGGAGGATGTTGAATCTTATTTTGACAATTATGAAAGTGGATTTGGAGAGGTCATGACTTTATTTAGTAATGATTCCCCTATCTTGGAAGAGGTTTCAATTGATTATGATGAGAACAAAATTGCTACTTATGATGATTATTGTGATGACACGCATGCTATAAAAAGTAGTGATGATTATATTTATAAAACTTGTCATGATTATGATTACCCTTTTCTGAACATTACTCCTTTAATGTGGAAACAATTTATAGTATTCGAGTTTCTTATGATACTCCCACTATTCCGAACGAGAAGAATTTTGCTTATGTGGAGAGTGATAAAATTTCTATGCTTGTAGATCATGAAATGAATGCTTTATGTGATATTTATATTGTTTAATTAATTCATGAAACTACTGAAAATTATTATGAGGGAGGAATATATGCTTGTAGGAATTGCAATAATATCATGTTTCCTCTCTATGTGCTTAAAGTTTTAAAGTTATGCTTGGTTTGCCTTCCTATGCTAGTTGATTATTGTTTACATAAGTTGTTTGCTCACAAAATCCCTATGCATATGAATTGGGTTAGACATAAATGTGCTAGTCATATTCTTCATGATGCTCTCTTTATATTTCAATTCTTATCTTTTATATGAGCATCATTGAAATCATCATGCCTAGCTAGGGGCGTTAAACGATAGCGCTCGTTGGGGGGCAACCCAATTTTATTTTTGTTATTTTTTATTTGTTCCTGTTTAGTAATAAATGGTTCATCTATCCTCTGCTTAGATGTGGTTTTATGTGTTTAATTAGTGTTTTTTCCAAGTAGAACCGTTGGGAAGACTTGGGGAAAGTCTTTTTGATCTTGCTTTAAAAAACAGAAACTTTAGCACTCACGAGATTTGCTGCCATTTTTTAATGAAGAGCGCTATTTAGTTAATTCTTTTTAAGATGATTAATAGATAAATTCCTCACTATAATAAATTTATTTTAGAATTTTTGGGGTTCCATAAGTATTCGAAACCTACAGATTACTACAAACTATTCTGTTTTTGACAGATTCTGTTTTCATGTGTTGTTTGCTTATTTTGATGAATCTATGGCTAGTAATAGAGTTTATGAACCATAGAAAAGTTGCAATAAAGTAGTTTTAACACCAATATAAATAAAGAATGAGTTCATTACAGTACCTTGAAGTGTTGGTTTGTTTTCTTTTACCAATGGAGCTCACGAAGATTTTCTTTTAAGTTTTGTGTTGTGAAGTTTTCAAGTTTTGGGTAAGGATTTGATGGATTATGGAACAAGGAGTGACAAGAGCCTAAGCTTGGGGATGCCCAAGGCACCCCAAGGTAAAATCCAAGGACACCAAAAAGTCTAAGCTTGGGGATGCCCTGGAAGGCATCCCCTCTTTCGTCTTCGTCTATCGGTAACTTTACTTGGAGCTATATTTTTATTCGCCACATGATATGTGTTTTGCTTGGAGCGTCTTGTATGATTTGAGTCTTTGCTTTCTAGTTTACCACGATCATCCTTGCTGTACACACCTTTTGGGAGAGACACACATGAATTGGAATTTATTAGAATACTCTATGTGCTTCGCTTATATCTTTTGAGCTATATAGTTTTTGCTCTAGTGCTTCGCTTATATCTTTTAGAGCACGGCGGTGGTTTTATTTTTATAGAAATAACTGATCTCTCATGCTTCACTTATATCATTTTGAGAGTCCTTTAGAACAGCATGGTAATTCACTTTGGTTATAAATTTCAAATGCTAAGAGAAGTTGGATGCTTGATAGATGGTTTTGAGATATAAAGGTGGTAATATTAGAAGTGTGCTAGTTGAGTAATTGTGAAATTGATGAATACTTGTGTTGAAGTTGGCAAGTCCCGTATCATGCACCTATGGTGAATGTTATGTGACAAATTTGAAGCATGGGGTGTTCTTTGATTGCTTTCCTTATGAGTAGCGGTCGGGGACGAGCGATGGTCTTTTCCTACCAATCTATCCCCCTAGGAGCATGCGCGTAGTGCTTGGTTTTGATGACTTGTAGATTTTTGCAATAAGTATGTGAGTTCTTCATGACTAATGTTGAGTCCATGGATTATACGCACTCTCACCCTTCCACCATTGCTAGCCTCTTCGGTACCGTGCATTGCACTTTCTCACCTTGAGAGTTGGTGCAAACTTCACCGCTGCATCCAAACCCTGTGATATGATACGCTCTATCACACATAAGCCTCCTTATATCTTCCTCAAAACAGCCACCATACCTACCTATTATGACATTTCCATAGCCATTTCGAGATATATTGCCATGCAACTTTCCACCGTTCCATTTATTATGACACGCGTCATCATTGTCATATTGCTTTGCATGATCACGTAGTTGACATTGTATTTGTGGCAAAGCCACCGTTCATAATTTTCTCATACATGTCACTCTTGATTCATCGCAATCCCGGTACACCTCCGGAGGCATTCACATAGAGTCATATTTTGTTCTAAGTATCGAGTTGAAATTCTTGAGTTGTAAGAAATAAAAGTGTGATGATCATCATTAGAGCATTGTCCCATGTGAGGAAAGGATGATGGAGACTATGATTCCCCCACAAGTCGGGATGAGACTCCGGACAAAAAAAGAAAGAAAAGAGGCCAAAAGAAAAAAAAGGAAAGAAGGCCCAAATAAAAAAAGAAAATAATAATAAATAAATGAGAGAAAAAGAGATAAGGGACAATGTTACTATCCTTTTTCCACACTTGTGCTTCAAAGTAGCACCATGATCTTCATGATAGTGAGTCTCTTATTTTGTCACTTTCATATACTAGTGGGAATTTTTCATTATATAACTTGGCTTGTATATTCCAATGATGGGCTTCCTCAAATTCCCTAGGTCTTCGTGAGCAAGTGAGTTGGATGCACACCCACATAGTTTCTTTGATGAGCTTTCATATATTTATAGCTCTAGTGCATCTGTTGCATGGCAATCCCTACTCCTTGCATTGACATCAATCAGTGGGCATCTCCATAGCCCATTGATTATCCGCGTCAATGTGAGACTTTCTCCCTTTTTGTCTTCTCACACAACCTCAATCATCATATTCTATTCCACCCATAGTGCTATGTCCATGGTTCGTGCTCATATATTACGTAAAAGTTGAAAGAGTTTGAAAAAGCTAAGTATGAAACAATTGCTTGGCTTGTCATTGGGGTTGTGCATGATGAGAGCATTTTGTGTGATGAAAATGAAGCATGGCCAAACTATATGATTTTGTAGGGATAAGTTTTGTTTGGCTATGTTATTTTGATAAGACATAATTGCTTGATTAGCATACTTGGAGTATTACTATTTTTATGTTAACAATAAACTTTTATATTGAATCTTTCGGAACTGAACATTTATGCCACAATAGAGAAAAATACATTGAAGAATATTCTAGAAAGCATTCCACATCAAAAATTCTGTTTTTATCATTTACCTACTTGAGGACGAGCAGGAATTAAGCTTGGGGATGCTGATACATCTCCAACGTATCTATAATTTTTGATTGTTACATGCTATTATATTATCTGTTTTGGATGTTAATGGGCTTTATTTTACACTTTTATATTATTTTTGGACTAACCTATTAACCCAAGGCCCAGTGCAAATTGTTGTATTCTTGCCTATTTCAGTGTTTCGAAGAAAAGGAATATCAAACGGAGTCCAAACGGAACGAAACCTTCGGGGGAGTTATTTTTGGAACGGAAGCAATCTAGGAGACTTGGAGTAGACGTCAGGGAAGCTCCGAGGAAGCCACGAGGCAGGGAGGCACGCCCTACACCCCTGGGCGCACCCCCCACCCTCGTGGGCCCCTCGTGGCTCCCCTAACCGACTTCTTTCGCCTATATATGTCCATATACCCTAAAAACATCGAAGATGAGAATATATCGGGAGTTTCGCCGTCAGAAGCCTCCGTAGCCACCGAAAACCAATCTAGACCCGTTTCGGCACCCTGCCAGAGGGGGAAATCCCTCTTCGGTGGCCATCTTCATCATCCCGGCGCTCACCATGACGAGGAGGGAGTAGTTCTCCCTCGGGACTGAGGGTATGTACCAGTAGCTATGTGTTTGATCTCTCTCTCTCTCTCGTGTTCTTGAGGTGCTACGATCTTGATGTATCGCGATGTTTGCTATTATATTTCGATCTTATGATGTTTCTCCTCCTCTACTCTCTTGTGATGAATTGTGTTTTCCCTTTGAAGCTATCTTATAGGATCGAGTCTTTAAGGATTTGAGAACACTTGATGTATGTCTTGCATGTGCTTATCTGTGGGGACAATGGGATATCACGTGATCCACTTGATGTATGTATTCGTGATCAACTTGCGAGTTCCGTGACCTCATGAACTTATGCATAGGGGTTGACACACGTTTTCGTCTTGACTCTCTGGTAGAAACTTTGGGGCACTCTTTGAAGTTCTTTGTGTTGGTTGAATAGATGAATCTGAGATTGTGTGATGCATATCGTATAATCATACCCACGGATACTTGAGGTGACATTGGAGTATCTAGGTGACACTAGGGTTTTGGTTGATTTGTGTCTTAAGGTGTTATTCTAGTACGAACTCTATGATAGATCGATCGGAAAGGATAACTTTGAGGTGGTTTCGTACCCTACAATAATCTCTTTGTTTGTTCTCCGCTATTAGTGACTTTGGAGTGACTCTTAGTTGCATGTTGAGGGATAGTTATATGATCCAATTATGTTATTATTGTTGAGAGGACTTGCACTAGTGAAAGTGTGAACCCTAGGCCTTGTTTCTTAGCATTGCAATACCGTTTACGCTCACTTTTATCATTAGTTACATTGTTGTTTTTATATTTTCATATTACAAAAACCTATATCTATCATCCATATTGCACTTGTATCACCATCTCTTCGTCGAACTAGTGCACCTATACAATTTACCATTGTATTGGGTGTATTGGGGACACAAGAGACTCTTTGTTATTTGGTTGCAGGGTTGTTTGAGAGAGACCATCTTCATCCTACGCCTCCCACGTATTGATAAACCTTAGGTCATCCACTTGAGGGAAATTTGCTATTGTCCTACAAACTTCTGCACTTGGAGGCCCAACGACGTCTACAAGAAGAAGGTTGTGTAGCAGACATCACCTGGCCCACCCAAAGCCCCTCCATCGCCCGCGCGCGCTTCCCGCCTGAAACGGTCAGCGCTACTCCAGAGAATCAGTGCCGCATTCATGCCCGGGCAGAGCGGACGCGACCTCTCACTGGCGCCTGCGTTGAAGGGAGAAACGGATTCAAGAGTGATGGTTGCTTCATCTGTCCAACTAACTGTTGGGTCTATGTGATTTGACAGCTCATTGGTCATTATTACTAAGGTGGTACGACTGCTGGATGTCCCACGTTTCGGTGAAAGGAGGTACTGGATTACAATTTTCTTCATTCTTACAGCGGAGGAGTGCGAAAGCAGTGAAAACACGCAAACTCGGTGATTCACATGGCCCACCTCATACCATCACCATATTTTCTGGACATCGTGCGACACCTAACCCTTTACATAGGAGTAGTATAGTACGTACTGTAATTTCTCAGCGAGATAAATTTTTACAATGTTATGAAGCTTCCAGCTTTTGTTTCATGTATCTTGCATCCAAGGTTGTCGCGTTGCAACATTTCATACAAAGGAGACTAACATGCATGCTATTGCATCGCAACGATTGACAAATCATAGCCAATACCTACTCCCTCCGTTCCAAAATAAGTGTCTCAACTTTATGCAAACTTTAGTACAAAGTTGTACTACTACTAAAGTTGACACTTATTTTGGAATAGAGACAAGTCAAGAAAAAAACGATTCATGCAGTCCCTAGCCCTTGAACCCTAAACCCTAACCAGGCATTAATTTGCTGGCGACGTTGAACCTTCCGAAGAAATGAAGTTTGCAACCCTTTGACCATCGGATCATTTTGTGCAGTTTCACTAAAATCGAGATAAGCATCCCTATGGCAAAGAAATTGAAGAAGCGTGATTAGAGTAAGATTACTGGGACTAGTTGATGAGACATAAACTCATCAAAAATACAATAGAAGCCAGTAGAGGTATGTGCGGGGCAAAGAAGTAGAGAAATATCCGCAAGGAGCGATGTGGGCAGCTGGGGCAGTGGTGCAAGCTGGCTATCAAAGAAGTTGTACCTGAGGGATGTCGAGACTTAGATCAATCTAGAGGAGGGCGGCGGGAGGCGGCAAATGCCCACGTCGCAGTAGTGAGCAAGGGACGAAGGCAACCGCACCGTCTGTGTGAGAGAGAACGATGGGGACCCCTGAGCAGGACGTGCCGACAGTGGGTTTTCGCTGTCGGCAACGGCGACCGCATCTACACAAAGCATCCACCCCTTCCCTCGGCAGACGTGATCCGCCCGGATGTTAGAGATGTGGACACACTCTTTTGTGCGAGAGAGTGTGAAGAGAGCAACCCCAGCAAGCAACCGTGTAGGCTCATCCTGGCTATGTATATAGTGGAGTGGTTTCTTTTTCTCTCCATATGAACCTACTTATATTGCGTACGTGCCACTGAAGAAAAAACTTTATTTATAAATGACGCAGCACCATTCATGCGTGGTTCCCAACCCTCCATTATTTATAAGTGAGTAACTAATAGTACTAGACACATCAAATTATCACGTGGACTGCATCATCGTACAGAAATGAGCTCCATTGTGTCACGTGTGTGGTTGGGGAAGACGCAAAGAGTGCTACTAGTACGTGGGTGCGTGCACCTCTTCTCTTCGAGCATGGTTATTAGAAGTATAGCCGACTACTCTACCACGCGGTTATTATATGGGAAAAGAGTATAGGCAGTAATAATGACTAATAAGCCATCAAATCACGAGGCCCACCTTTCTCTATGTTTGACCGAGGAAGCAGCCATCATTTCACTCCTTGTTGAATATCCATCCGCTACTACCTCCGCAAATAAATAAAAATCCGCTGCTACCTCCGCAAATAAATAAAAATACACTTCTACCTCCGCAACATGGTTAATAATATAGCCATGTCAATCACGACGTAGAAATATCATTCACTAATACAATAGGGCTGGCTCTAAGGCTGGTGATTTTTTTACCTTGTCTCTTTCTCTTTTTGTCTCATTTCCTCATTTTACATAGGAGCACGTGTAGAGGATGGCTATTCCTTTTGATGGGACTTCTTCATGGGGTTTAAGACTAAGCAGCTCCGAATTATGCTCTCTGCCTAGCACTCTGAATCGTGTCATCTATGATAGTACTCACATTGCAACAATGAGGTCCACTAGGTCTAGAACATCCTGTAAGAAGAGACTGTCACACAAAACATACATCTTGTTGCCTTCTTCCTCCTACAGTATGTACCACTGGTACGTACTACTAGTACTACTACTACTTGTTCTCCTATAAACCTTGCGCTTAGCATCTCAAAAATATTAACCTTGCGCTTGGCTCTTCGCCTCTTTGGGAAGTCGAGCAATAATGGTACTATAGTATATCGTTCTGGCTATCTGAGACCGAATGAATTGCTGCACGTCCACCACGTGGGTGAGGGTCGAGCAAGGGTCGATGGGCGAGGGGCAAGGGAGAGTGCGTACTAGTACGCCCGTTTCAATATGGACTACATATGGAGCAAAATGAGTGAATCTACAATCTAAAATACGTCTATATACATCAATGTTTGGAGTATGTACTAGAAGTTCATATTAAAATCTACAAAAGACATATATTTCAAAAAATATGATAATCTCTCTAACCAAGGTAGGGATGAGGAGTAACAGAGGGAGTAGTAAAATTTTCTCCTCATCCTGTGAGCCACCGCGCGGGTGGGCGAGGCAGCGGGCGTAGGCGTAGTAAGAAAACTTCTCCTCGTCATGCGACTCAGCGAGCCACCGCGCCCGTGGGCGGGAGAGACGGTGTACTAAGCAAGCTTCTCCTCGTTCTGCAAGTTGACGGGACACATCAAAAGTAATACGTGCAAAGCATCTCCAGTGTGTAGAGGCTTGCCTCTAAGGTAGGCCCCACATGGTTTGCCTCTTTTTTAACGTAACGTGGCAAGTCGCAATCTGTTTGTTCACCCGTGGTACACGATCCTCCATCAAGTGGACAACCAGTACACGTGTCAAATTACCACGTGGGCTGCCTTTTCGTATAGAAATGAGCTCCACCGTGTACCCGCGCGGGTGTGGTTGGGAAAGAGACGGGAGTACGTGTGCCATGCATGCACCTCTTCTCTTCGTGCATGTGCCCCACCTACGTGGGTGTGCATGAGAGAGATACAAACCTAGACATATTGTGTGTGCATTCTTGAGCGTTTTTTGTTGGGGGTGTGATCTCGTGAATGTATTTGTGGGAATATGTGTCGATGATATCTCAAAAAAAATTGACACATGCAATGTGTGTGAAATAGAGGCCTATCTATATCATATATAGAGGGGGCGGTCCACAAGAAGAGAGGGAGGGGTCATAGATATCGATAGAGTCGAAGAGTGGATCAAGTGGGTGGGTGCAAGATCGATGAAGAGAGCCATCGAAATTGTGTGTGTGCAAGTCAAAGATATAGGGTGACTGACCTACCGGAACGTCAGAGGGCACATGCCAAGTTTGTGTGTGGCAGGGAGACATGACTAGAGCGCTCGATGTATCGGTGTGTGGGGGGAGGCAGAGACCTAACTAGAGAGGTAGATCGACTCGTATATGTGTTGAGAAGGAGAGACCCGGCTATGTCTTGAGGGAGATCGGTCGACATCCATACATAAGTGATGGATGGGAAATAGGTTGGGACAGAGAGAGGGGGAGGGAGGGAGAGAGAGAGAGAGAGAGAGAGGAGGGGTAGAGTGTTGGATGGGTGATGGAGTTGCTTCTCCGAGATGGTGGGAGAGGCAAACTAGACAAACTAAGGGTAGAACTATGATACGTCCATTTTGCATCATGCTTTTATATCGATATTTATTGCATTATGGGCTGTTATTACACATTATGTCACAATACTTATGCCTATTCTCTCTTATTTTACAAGGTTTACATGAAGAGGGAGAATGCCGGCAGCTGGGATTCTGGGCTGGAAAAGGAGCAAATATTAGAGACCTATTCTACACAGCTCCAAAAGTCCTGAAACTTCACGGAAGACGTTTTCAGAATTTATAAAAAATACTCAGTGGAAGAGAATCACCAGGGGGGCCACACCCTACCCACGAGGGTGGGGGCGCGCCCTACCCCCCTGGGCGCACCCCCTACCTCGTGGGCCCCCTGGTGGCCCTCCGGTGGCCATCTTCTGCTATATGAAGTCTTTCAATGGGAAAAAGATAGGAAGCCATCTTCTCGGACGAAACTCCGCCGCCACGAGGCGGAACCTTGACGGATCCAATCTAGGGCTCCGGCCGAGCTGTTCTGCCGGGGAAATTTCCCTCCCGGAGGGGGAAATCATCGACATCATCATCACCAACGCTCCTCTCATCGGGAGAGGGCAATCTCCATCAACATCTTCATCAGCACCATCTCATCTCAAAACCCTAGTTCATCTCTTGTATCCAATTCTTGTCTCCAAGTCCGGGATTGGTGCTAGTAGGTTGCTAGTAGTGTTAATTACTCCTTGTAGTTGATGCTAGTTGGTTTAATTGGTGGAAGATCATATGTTCAGGTCCTATATGCATATTAATACCCCTCTGATTATGAACATGAATATGCTTTGTGAGTAGTTACGTTTGTTCCCGAGGACATGGGAGAAGTCTTGCTATTAGTAGTCATGTGAATTTGGTATTCGTTCGATATTTTGATGAGATGTATGTTGTCTCTCCTCTAGTGGTGTTATGTGAACGTCGACTACATGACACTTCACCATTATTTGGGCCTAGAGGAAGGCATTGGGAAGTAATAAGTAGATGATGGGTTGCTAGAGTGACAGAAGCTTAAACCCTAGTTTATGCATTGCTTCGTAAGGGGCTGATTTGGATCCATATGTTTCATGCTATGGTTAGGTTTACCTTAATACTTTTGTTGTAGTTGAGGATTCTTGCAATAGAGGTTAATCATAAGTGGGATGCTTATCCAAGTAAGGACAGTACCCAAGCACCGGTCCACCCACATACCAAATTATCAAAGTACCGAACGCGAATCATATGAGCGTGATGAAAACTAGCTTGATGGTATTCCCATGTGTCCTTGGTTGCGCTTTTCTCTATATAAGAGTTTGTCCAGGCTTGTCCTTTTCTACAAAAAGGATTAGGCCACCTTGCTGCACCTTATTTACTTTTGTTAGTTGTTGCTCGTTGCAAATTATCCTATCACAAAACTAGCTGTTACCACTTGTTTCAGTACTTGCAGAGAATACCTTGCTGGAAACTGCTTATCATTTCCTTCTGCTCCTCGTTGGGTTCGACACTCTTACTTATCGAAAGGACTACGATAGATCCCCTATACTTACGGGTCATCAAGACTCTTTTCTGGCGCCGTTGCCGGGGAGTGAAGCGCCCTTGGTATGTGGAATTTGGTAAGGAAAAATTTATATAGTGTGCTAAAATTTACTGTCACTTGTTACTACGGAAAGTAATCCTCTGAGGGGCTTGTTCAGGGTATCTTCACCCTGACCAGTAGAGCAAAGAGTTGCTCCTCAACCTACTGAACCTACTAAAAATGAAAATGTTTGCTTTGAAATTCCTTCGGGTATGATAGAAAAACTGCTATCTAATCCCTTTTTAGGAGATGGAACAAAACATCCTGATGAGCATCTAATATATGTGGATGAAGTTTGTGGGTTATTTAAGCTTGCTGGTGTACCCGGAGATGTTGTTAAGAAGAAGGTCTTCCCTTTATCTTTGAAGGGAGATGCATCGACATGGTATAGGCTATGTGATGATATGGGGTCTTGGAATTACAAACGATTGAAATTGGAATTTCATCACAAGTTTTATCCTATGCATCTTGTTCATCGTGATCGCAATTATATATATAATTTTTGGCCTCGCGAAGGAGAAAGCATCGCTCAAGCTTGGGGGAGGCTTAAATCAATGTTATATTCATGCCCCAATCATGAGCTCTCAAGAGAAATGATTATTCAAAAAAATTATGCTCGGCTTTCTGATAACAATCGCACCATGCTTGATACTTCTTGTGCTGGCTCTTTTATGATGAAGACTATTGAATTCAAATGGGATTTATTGGAAAGAATTAAATGCAACTCTGAAGATTGGGACCTCGACAAAGGTAAGGAGTCAGGTATGACACCTAGTTTTGATTGTGTTAAATCTTTTATGGATACCGATATTTTTCGTAAATTTAGCACTAAATATGGACTTGACTCTGATATAGTAGCTTCTTTCTGTGAATCTTTTGCTACTTATGTTGATCTCCCCAAGGAGAAGTGGTTTAAATATCATCCTCCCATAGAAGTAAAAGTAGTTGCACCTATTAAAGTTGAAGAAAGATTGTCACTTATAATGATCCTATTGTTCCTACTGCTTATGTTGAGAAACCACCTTTCCCTGTTAGGATAAAGGATCATGCTAAAGCTTCAAATGTGGTTCATAAAAGCAATATTAAAACTTATACACCTCATGAGCAAATTAAAGTTGAACCTGATATTGCTATTGTTAAAGATCTCTTGTCTGATAATATTGATTGGCATGTTATTTATTTCTATGATGAAAGTGCTAGAATTGCTAAACCCTTGTGCTAAAGATAAACCTAGACCTGTGGTAGGCATGCCTGTTATTTCTGTTAAAATAGGATATCATTGTTATCATGGCTTATGTGATATGGGTGCTAGTGCTAGCACAATACCTCATTCCTTATACAAAGAAATTATGCATGATATTGCACCTGCTGAGATAGAAGATATTGATGTCACAATTAAACTTGCCAATAGAGATACTATTTCACAAATGGGAATTGTTAGAGATGTTGAAGTCTTGTGTGGGAAAACTAAATATCCTACTGATTTTCTTGTTCTTGGTTCCCCACAAGATAGCTTTTGTCCCATTATATTTGGTAGACCCTTCCTGAACACTGTTAATGCTACCATAGATTGCAAAAGGGATGTTGTTACTATCGGTTTAGATGATATGACTCATGAATTTAATTTTTCTAAATTTAGTAGACAACACCATGAAGAAGAATTACCTAGTAAGGATGAAATTATTGGTCTTGCTTCTATTGCTGTACCTCCTAGTGATCCTTTAGAACAATATTTGCTAGACCATGAAAATAGTATGTTTATGAATGAAAGAAGGGAAATAGATGAAGTATTCTTTAAACAGGAACCTATTCTGAAACACAATTTGTCTATTGAAATCCTAGGGGATCCTCCTCCACCCAAGGGTGATCCCGTGTTTGAGCTTAAACCGTTACCTGATACTCTTAAATATGCTTATTGTGATGAGAAAAAGATATATCCTCTTATTATTAGTGCTAACCTTTCAGAGCATGAGGAAGAGAGATTATTGAAAATTCTGAAGAAGCATTGTGCTGCTATTGGGTATACTCTTGATGATCTTAAGGGCATTAGTCCCACTCTATGTCAACATAAAATCAATTTGGAAGAAGATGCTAAACCAGTTCGTGATCATCAACGACGACTGAATCCTAAAGTGAAAGAAGTGGTAAGAAAGGAAATACTAAAGCTCCTTGAGGCAGGTATAATCTATCCCGTTGCTGATAGTCAGTGGGTAAGTCCTGTCCATTGTGTCCCTAAGAAAGGAGGTATTACTATCGTTCCTAATGATAAAGATGAATTGATTCCTCAAAGAAATATTACAGGTTATAGGATGGTAATTGATTTCCGTAAATTAAATAAGGCAACTAAAAAGGATCATTACCCCTTACCTTTTATCGATCAAATTCTAGAAAGATTATCCAAACATACACATTTTTGCTTTCTAGATGGTTATTCTGGTTTCTCTCAAATACCTGTGTCAGCCAAAGATCAATCAAAGACTACTTTTACATGCCCTTTTGGTACTTTTTCTTATAGACGTATGCCTTTTAGTTTATGTAATGCACCTGCTACCTTTGAAAGATGCATGATGGCTATATTCTATGACTTTTGTGAAAAGATTTGTGAGTTTTTCCTGGATGATTTCTTCGTCTATGGATCTTCTTTTGATGATTGCTTGAGCAACCTTGATGGAGTTTTGCAGAGATGTGAAGAAACTAATCTTGTCTTGAATTGGGAAAAGTTCCACTTTATGGTTAATGAAGGTATTGTCTTGGGGCACAAAGTTTCTGAAAGAGGTATTGAGGTTGATAAAGCCAAGGTTGATGCTATTGAGAAGATGCCATGTCCAAAGGACATCAAAGGTATAAGAAGTTTCCTTGGTCATGCCGGATTTTATAGGAGGTTCATTAAGGACTTCTCAAAAATTTCTCGGCCTTTGACTAATTTATTACAAAAAGATATACCATTTGTCTTTGATGATGATTGTGTAGAAGCATTTGAAATATTTAAGAAAGCATTGATCTCTGCACCTATTGTTCAGCCACCTGATTGGAATTTACCCTTTGAAATTATGTGTGATGCTAGTGATTATGCTGTAGGTGTTGTTCTAGGGCAAAGAGTTGATAAGAAATTAAATGTTATTCAATATGCTAGTAAAACCCTAGACAATGCTCAAAGAAATTATGCTACCACTGAAAAAGAATTCTTAGCAGTTGTATTTGCTTGTGATAAGTTCAGACCTTATATTGTTGATTCTAAAGTAACTATTCACACTGATCATGCTGCTATTAAATATCTCATGGAAAAGAAATATGCTAAACCTAGACTTATTAGATGGGTTCTCTTGCTACAAGAATTTGACTTACATATTGTTGATAGAAAAGGAGCCGAGAACCCCGTTGCAGACAACTTGTCTAGGTTAGAAAATGTGCTTGATGACCCACTACCTATTGATGATAGCTTTCCTAATGAGCAATTAAATGTCATAAATGCCTCTCATACTGCTCCATGGTATGCTGATTATGCTAATTACATTGTTGCTAAGTTTATACCACCTAGTTTCACATATCGGCAAAAGAAAAAGTTCTTCTATGATTTGAGGCATTACTTTTGGGTTGACCCGCATCTTTATAAAGGAGTAGATGGTGTTATTAGACGTTCTGTACCTGAGCATGAACAGGGACAGATCCTACACAAGTGTCACTCTGAAGCTTATGGAGGACACCATGCTAGAGATAGAACTGCACATAAGGTATTGCAATCTGGTTTTTATTGGCCTACTCTCTTCAAGGATGCTCGTAAGTTTGTCTTATCTTGTGATGAATGTCAAAGAATTGGTAATATTAGTAGACGTCAAGAAATGCCTATGAACTATTCACTCATAATTGAACCATTTGATGTTTGGGGCTTTGACTATATGGGACCCTTTCCTTCCTCTAATGGATATACACATATTTTAGTTGCTGTTGATTACGTTACTAAGTGGGTAGAAGCTATTCCAACTAGTAGTGATGATCATAACACTTCTATTAAAATGCTTAAAGAAGTTATTTTTCCAAGATTTGGAGTCCCTAGATATTTAATGACTGATGGTGGTTCACATTTTATTCATGCTGCTTTTCATAAAATGCTTGCTAAATATGATGTTAATCATAGAATTGCATCTCCTTATCACCCACAGTCTAGTGGTCAAGTAGAATTGAGTAATAGAGAGCTCAAATTAATTTTGCAAAAAATTGTTAATAGGTCTAGAAAGAATTGGTCCAAGAAACTTGATGATGCATTATGGGCCTATAGGACTACATATAAAAATCCTATGGGTATGTCTCCGTATAAAATGGTTTATGGAAAAGCATGTCACTTACCTCTCGAACTAGAACACAAGGCATATTGGGATATTAAAGAACTCAATTATGATTTTAAACTTGCCGGTGAGAAGAGGCTATTTGATATTAGCTCACTTGATGAATGGAGAACCCAAGCATATGAAAATGCCAAGTTGTTTAAAGAAAAATTTAAAAGATGGCATGACAAAAGAATACAAAAGCGTGAGTTTATTGTAGGTGATTATGTATTGCTATACAACTCTTGTTTAAGATTTTTTGCAGGAAAACTTCTCTCTAAATGGGAAGGTCCTTACGTTATCGAGGAGGTCTATTGTTCCGGTGCCATAAAAATCAACAACTTCGAAGGCACAAATCCGAAGGTGGTGAACGGTCAAAGAATCAAACATTATATCTCAGGTAATCCCATAAATGTTGAAACCAATGTTATTGAAACCATAACCCTAGAGGAACACATAAGGGACACTTTCAGAACGTTTCAAACTCCGAAAAGGAATAGGTAGGTGGTACGGTAAGTAAACCGACTCCAAAATAGTTTATAAGGAAATATTTCTCCGTTTTGGAATATTTAGAAAAATAGAAAAATAAGTAGCAGTCCGGGAAGGACACGAGGGTGGAGGGCGCGCCCCCTACCTCGTGGGCACCTCATGTGCTCTCCGGGCTCCGTTTTCGTACACGACACGTATTTTGGTCAGTAAAAATTCATTATATAATCTCCCAGAGGTTTTGACTCTCGTATCATGCAAAAATCTCCTTTCTTTGTTTTGAGCTGTCATGCTGCAGATTTGAGCAACATGTCGTCCCAGGATTCGGAAGGAGAGAGCTATGTGGATGATTACCTTGCAGACCCTAAAGTCTATGGGGATGTGGAGCATTGTGGTTGGACTACAGAAGAAGAAGAGGACTATGAACCTAAGGGAAAGGAGGAGACGAGCTCAAATGAAGATGAAGTCCCACTACCTCAACCTGGGGACATGCATGTGGAGTTCAAGAAGTCAAGCCTCCCTGATAGAGTAAAGAAACCTAAGATCGAGTTTATCCCTTTTCGTCTCTTGCAGGAAAATAAACAGGAACTATGCAAAAAGATACTGAGCCTGGAGCAGGAGATCGAGGACCTAAGGGACCAAAATTCTGTCCTCAAGCGTAAATTAAGGAAGAAACCTACGCCATCAACAAAATCACCACCGTCTCCACCAACAAAGAAGAATTGAGTATCTGGTATGGGCACCCCCCTTGGCAACTGCTAATCTTGGGGGAGTGCCCCGGTATCATATCACCATCACTTTTATCTTTGCCGCTTTTCTTAGTTCGATCCTTTTGGTAATATCTTGATCTAGTAGAATAAAAGTTCTTAGTATGATCTAGTCGTGAGTTTTGCTTTATAATTCTTCTATGTAATCGAGTCCGTGAGCTATATAATAAAGATTAGTGTTGAGTCAAGGGCTTGATTATTTTGCCATGATCCTAAGGGAATAAAAGAAAAGAGAAAGAAATAAAAAGAAACAAAGAGATCATGTGAGTCTTATGGAGAGTAATGAGCTCCCATAGAAAAAGTATGATCAATAAAAGTTGTTGAGGGTTGACAAACATAGTTTTTGTCATCGTTGCAATCAATAGGAAGTAATAAAGAAAGAGAGGTCTTCACATATAGATATACTATCTTGGACATCTTTTATGATTGTGAGCACTCATTAAAATATGACATGCTAAAGAGTTGACGTTGGACAAGGAAGACAACGTAATGGGTTATGTTTTCCTACATCTGAGATAAATTATATTGTCATGGATCATCCAACATGGTTGAGATTGCCTTTCCCTCTCATGCTAGCCAAATTCATCGCACCAAGTAGAGATACTACTTGTGCTTCTAAATACCCTTAAACCAGTTTTGCCATGAGAGTCCACTATACCTACCTATGGATTGAGTAAGATCCACTAAGTAAGTTGTCATTGGTGCAAGCAATAAAAATTTCTCTCTAAATATGTATGACTTATTAGTGTGGGAGAAATAAGCTTTATACGATCGTGTGATATGGAAGAAATAAAAGCGACAGACTGCATAATAAAGGTCCATATTACAAGTGGCAATATAAAGTGATGTTCTTTCGCATTAAGATTTTGTGCATCCAACTATAAAAGTGCATGACAACCTCTGCTTCCCTCTACGAAGGGCCTATCTTTTACTTTTATCTCCTAAGAGTCATGGTGATCTTCACCTTTCCTTTTTACATTTTATTCCTTTGGCAAGCATAGTATGTTGGAAAGATCCTGGCATATATGGCTAATTGGATGTAAGTTTTCATGAACTACTATTGTTGACATTACCCTTGAGGTAAAATGTTGGGAGGCAAAACTATAATCCCCTATCTTTCTCTGTGTCCGATTAAAACTCCATACCCATAAGTATTGCGTGAGTGTCAGCAATTGTGAAAGACTATATGATAGTTGAGTATGTGGACTTGCTGAAAAGCTCTTATACATTGACTCTTTCCTATGTTATGATAAATTGCAATTGCTCCAATGACTGCGACTATAGTTTGTTAGTTTTCAATGAAGTTTACGATTCATACTTAAAATTGTGATTGAATTATTACTCTAGCATAAGAAATCATATGACAAGAATTATATAAGTTGTTGTTCTAAGAATGATCATGATGCCCTCATGTCCGTATTTTATTTTTATCGACACCTCTATCTCTAAACATGTGGACATATTTTTCGATTTCGGTTTTTCGCTTGAGGACAAGCGAGGTCTAAGCTTGGGGGAGTTGATACGTCCATTTTGCATCATGCTTTTATATCGATATTTATTGCATTATGGGCTATTATTACACATTATGTCACAATACTTATGCCTATTCTCTCTTATTTTACAAGGTTTACATGAAGAGGGAGAATGTTGGCAGCTGGGATTCTGGGCTGGAAAAGGAGCAAATATTAGAGACCTATTCTGCACAGCTCCAAAAGTCCTGAAACTTCATGGAAGATGTTTTCAGAATATATAAAAAATATTCAGCGGAAGAGATTCACCAGGGGGGCCACACCCTGCCACGAGGGTGGGGGCGCGCCCTACCCCCCTGGGCATGCCCCCTACCTCCTGGGCCCCCTAGTGGCCCTCCGGTGGCCATCTTCTGCTATATGAAGTTTTTCGATGGGAAAAAGATAGGAAGCCATCTTCTCGAACGAAACTCCGCCGCCACGAGGCGGAACCTTGACGGTTCCAATCTAGGGCTCCGGCAGAGCTGTTCTGCCGAGGAAACTTCCCTCCCGGAGGGGTAAATCATCGCCATCTTCATCACCAACGCTCCTATCATCGGGAGAGGGCAATCTCCATCAACATCTTCATCAGCACCATCTCATCTCAAAACCCTAGTTCATCTCTTGTATCCAATTCTTGTCTCCAAGTCCGGGATTGGTGCTAGTAGGTTGCTTGCTAGTAGTGTTAATTACTCCTTGTAGTTGATGCTAGTTGGTTTAATTGGTGGAAGATCATATGTTCAGATCCTATATGCATATTAATACCCCTCTGATTATGAACATGAATATGCTTTGTGAGTAGTTACGTTTGTTCCTGAGGACATGGGAGAAGTCTTGCTATTAGTAGTCATGTGAATTTGGTATTCGTTCGATATTTTTATGAGATGTATGTTGTCTCTCCTCTAGTGGTATTATGTGAACGTCGACTACATGACACTTCACCATTATTTGGGCCTAGAGGGAGGCATTGGGAAGTAATAAGTAGATGATGGGTTGCTAGAGTGACAGAAGCTAAAACCCTAGTTTATGCATTGCTTAGTAAGGGGCTAATTTGGATCCATATGTTTCATGCTATGGTTAGGTTTACCTTAATACTTTTGTTGTAGTTGCGGATGCTTGCAATAGAGGTTAATCATAAGTGGGATGCTTGTCCAAGTAAGGACAGTACCCAAGCACCGGTCCACCCAAATACCAAATTATCAAAGTACCGAACATGAATCATATGAGCGTGATGAAAACTAGCTTGATGATATTCCCATGTGTCCTCGGGAGCGCTTTTCTCTATATAAGAGTTTGTCCAGGCTTGTCCTTTGCTACAAAAAGGATTGGGCCACCTTGCTTGTAACGCCCCGAGACCGATGTGCCAGGTGTCCTCCAGTTATTCGATGTTATTGTGTTGTCATTGCTTGCGTGTCATGCATTGCATATCATGTCATCATGTGCATTTCATTTGCATACATGTTCATCTCATGCATCCGAGCATTTTCCCCGTTGTCCGTTTTGCATTCTCGCGCTCCTATGTCACCCGGTGTCCCTTTCTACCTCTTTTCGTGTGTAGGGATTAAACATTTCCGGATTGGACCGAGACTTGTCATGCGGCCTTGGTTTACTGCAGGTAGACCGCCTGTCAAGTTTCGTGCCATTTGGACTTCGTTTGATACTTCAATGGTTAACCGAGGGACCGATAAGGGCTCGTTTGTGTTGCAGCCCAACACCCTTCCAATTTGGCCCAAAACCCACCAAAAACATTTCCATCATCTAGAGCGTTTGATCACGATCGCGTGGCGGCAAACCGCACCTCATTTGGAGCTTCCTAGCTCCCTCTACATCTATAAATAGATCCCTCCATTTCATTTTCGGGTCTATTTCCCCGAAACCCTAGCCTCCCTCTTCCTCGCGTCGCCGGACATGTCCAGCCTCCACCTCACTCCGACCAATTAGAGCATGCCACGTCGCGCCGCCGCTGCTCTCCTCCTATTAGGGGCCGCCACCTGTCCTCTCCGCACCGTCCATCGCGCATGGGCCCGCTGGAGCCCATCGCGAGCCCGCCACGGGCCGCATCGGGCCCGATCTTCCCGAGCCGCCGCGCCGCTCGTCTGCCGGTTCCGCCGCGCCGGAGCATCACTGGAGCGTCGCCGGAGCTTCCCGCCAACTCGTCGGCGCATCATAGGACGCCGCCATGGCCTCGCCGGACTCTGTCTCGGCTTCCGCGCCACCTGACGTCGCCGCTGCATGCCGCTCCTCCGTTGCCGGCCTCCGCCGCCTCCTGCAACCTTCGCCGGAGCAGCGACCCGCCGGTCCTCCTCTGCCTCGACGCCAAGTCCCGCCTTCACTGACGCCGTTGACCGGATCGGCCTCTGCCAGCCGCACGCGCCAACCGAAGCTCGCCGCCGCCCCTACCTTGCCGATCCCCGCAAACTCCGGCCAGATCCGGCCGGGAATGGATGCCCCGCGGCCGGATCTGCCCGTCTCCGGCCTCTTCCGGCTCCTCCTGCGCCCCATCGACGCCGGAACGGCGACTCCTCCTTCGCCAACCTCGCCGTTGACCTCCTGGAGGTAGAAGACGACCCGGCCACGTCGAACGTGTCCGCCCTGGACCGGACATGTCCGCCCTCCCTGAGGTCGAAATATCTCTAAGTCCCAGATCCTGTTAATTATTTTGCCATCTTCATCATGTCGTAACTCTCTCGTCGTAGATCCTATTTGTGCGTGTAGAATATCAAAATGTTCGTCTCGACGAGTAAATCATTTCATCTCATTGCATCATTTTCATTTGAGCTCATCTTGATGCCCGAAATGCTGTTGGAAGAGGGCTATGTGATGAATTTGTCTGATCCGTTTCAGCAAATGGCATTTTGTCATTTTTGCCATGATTAATGTGTGCATGTTATGCTCCTGAGCTCTACATGTGTTTTGTTATATTCCATGCCATCTTTACAGGGGTGCTTGCCATGTATTTTTGTGATCTATGTGGTGACTAGCACAAGCTTGCAAAGTAGCGTAAACGGTAATGCTGATTTCAGGGACTTAGGGGCTGTTTGGATTGGAGCCTGCAACTGCCAAGCCAAAATTTTGGTAGTTGACCAAGTGTCGGCGCTCCTTTGGATGGCCACCAAATAATTGGCTCGCCCAGGACATGGGGGGCTTCTCCAGTTCATTTTCTCGCCAAAATTGGCAGGGGCGTGGGCAGATGAAAGCTGCGCCAAAATTTTGGCTTGCCCACGAATTGGCAGGGCGTGCTGGGGCGTCAACCAAACAGCCTCTTAGAATTTCACTAATCCTTGTCCTGATTTTGTTGTTATGCCATATGTTCATGTTGTTTCCTAGTGATCTGTGCCTCTTTTGAGGATGATCAGTAAGGATGTTTTGTTGACATTGTGGTGCTCTATCCATCCATGTCTTTGTTTGCAATTATGGAGCGCCCTAGCTTGAGTCAATCGAGCTCTACTTTTGCTATAAAATGATCCTGGCAGATTGTTGACATGTTTAGCGATTTTGCCGAGGATGTTGCTATTGATCCATGCATGCTATGATGTTGTTCTTGCCATGTCTAGCTTCTATGTCATGTCTTCTTGATGGGTGTATGCTTAGTTTTTCATGCCATGCTCTGTAGTGAGTGCATCGAGCTTGTAAACATGCCTACTCGTTAACTGTTTTGCATGCTCCAGTTTTTCACTAAGTCTGAATATGTTTATGTTTTTGCCATGTTCACATGCTTGCAATTGTATTTTCTGATCCCTTTTGGCTCAAGGTCACTAAGTGACTTTTGTTAAGTGCTTTGAGTAGCTTCATGCCATGCCTTGCTTTGCCATGTTAAGTTCCTGTAACTTGTAAAGTCTGAAACCTATTATCATTTGCATTTTTGCCATGCTTATTTGAGCCTGTTAATGAGTGAATTAGCCGTAGCTCAGTGTTCATCTTTTGTCAAGCTTCATGAGTGGATCCCTGCCATGTATTTTGTTGCCATTTTTGAGTGTTGTAGCATATTTATCTTGATGCATTTAGATGGCTACTTGCTGATTATCGCAGACCGGTGCCATATTTGTTTTGCTTGCCATTTCCAAACCGTGCATCCGATTCCAGTGATCTTTATATCGATTTCAAATGAAATCATCTCACCTTTCCAGTGGCACTCATGGATTTCCAAGTTCAGGCCAGGCTCAATCATTCTTTTCCAAATCATGCATATGCATCACATACCGCATCCCGCATATCATACCATGGTCATGTGTTGGTTGTTTACTATGTTGTGTGCCTCTTTCCGGTGTTTGCTTCTTCAGGTTGGTTCCGATAACATTGCGTTTGTGAGGACCTGTTCGACTATGTCCGTTTGTCTTCTTCATGGACTCGTCCTTCTTCCTTGCGGGATTTCAGGCAAGATGACCATACCCTCGAAATCACTTCTATCTTTGCTTGCTAGTTGCTCGCTCTTTTGCTATGCCTATGTTGCGATACCTACCACTTGCTTATCATGCCTCCTATATTGTTGAACCAAGCCTCTAACCCACCTTGTCCTAGCAAACCGTTGTTTGGCTATGTTACCGCTTTGCTCAGCCCCCTCTTATAGCGTTGTTAGTTGCGGGTGAAGATTGAAGTTTGTTCCTTGTTGGAACATGGAGATGTTGTTCCTTGTTGGAACATGTTTACTTGTTGGGATATCGCAATATCTCGTATTTAATTAATGCATCTATATACTTGGTAAAGGGTGGAAGGCTCGGCCTTATGCCTGGTGTTTTGTTCCACTCTTGCCACTCTAGTTTCCGTCATATCGGTGTTATGTTCCCGGATTTTGCGTTCCTTACGCGGTTAGGTTATAATGGGAACCCCTTGACAGTTCGCCTTGAATAAAACTCCTCCAGCAATGCCCAACCTTGGTTTTACCATTTGCCACCTAGCCTTTTCTTTCCCTTGGGTTCTGCAAACTCAAGGGTCATCATTATTTTAACCCCCCCAGGCCAGTGCTCCTCTGAGTGTTGGTCCAAACTAGAGCCCCTTGCAGCGCCACCTCGGGGAAACTCAAGGGCTAGTTTTAGTTGTACGGACTGCTCATCTAAGTGTGCCCTGAGAACGAGATATGTGCAGCTCCTATCGGGATTTGTCGGCACATTCGGGCGGTGTTGCTGGACTTGTTTTACCATTGTCGAGGATGTCTTGTAACCGGGATTCCGAGCCTGATCGGGTCTTCTCGCTAGAAGGAATATCCTTCATTCACCGTGAGAGCTTGTGATGGGCTAAGTTGGGACACCCCTGCAGGGATTTGAACTTTCGAAAGTTGTGCCCACGGTTATGGGCAGGTGGGAATTTGTTAATGTCCGGTTGTAGAAAACCTGAAGTTGACCTTAATTAAAATACATCAATCGCGTGTGTAACCGTGATGGTCTCTTCTCGGCAGAGTCCGGGAAGTGAACATGGTGTTGGAATAATGCTTGACGTAGGTTGTTCTAGGATCACTTCTTGACAATAGTTGTTCGACAGTGCTTTTGCTTTCTCTTCTCGCTCTCATTTGCGTATGTTAGCCACCATATATGCTAGTCGCTTGCTGCAGCTCCACCTCATACCTTTTACCTTACCCATAAGCTTAAATAGTCTTGATCGCGAGGGTGTGAGAATGCTGAGTCCCCGTGACTCACAGATACTTCCAAAACCAGTTTGCAGGTGCCGTTGAACCATGCAGATGACGCAACCAAGCTCAAGGAGGAGCTCGATGAAGGTCTTGTCCTTTGTGTTGTTTCGTTCTAGTTGATCAGTAGTGGAGCCCAGTCGGGATGATCAGGGATCTATGTAGCATTTGGGGTAGTCTTCTTTTATTTTGGTTCTGTAGACAGACCTTGATTGTATCTGGATGATGTAATGCTTTATTCATGTATTGTGTGAAGTGGCGATTGTAAGCTAACTATGTATCTCTTTCCCTTATGTATTACATGGGTTGTGTGAAGATTACCTCACTTGCGACATTGCTTTCAATGCGGTTATGCCTCTAAGTCGTGCTTCGACACGTAGGAGATATAGCCGCATCGAGGGCGTTACAAGTTGGTATCAGAGCCTTCCCCGACTTTAGGAGCCCCCCCTGCTTGATCGAATCGGTGGCGTTATTGAGTCTAGAAATGTTTTGAGTCATTTAGGAATTATATATATCGGAGAGTTAGGACTTCTTTTTACTCCTCGGTCCCTTTGTCGCTCTGGTGAGGCATCCTGACGTAGAGTTTTGACTCTTCTCTTCTCAAATTTCACTAAAAAAATTTAGGATCACGCGGGTATCTTGGAATCGTTCCGATGGTTTTGTGACGAGAACATTGTTCTTGGTGCCTCCTGTCATTTAGGGGATGTGGCAGTGTCCCGGGGGAGTTGAGCTCCGAGGTGTTGTCATCACAATTTTATCGTTGCAGTTCTGGAATACTTGAGATTAGTTTCGCCGACATTGAAAATCTCTTTTATGCAGTTGTTGGTGAGATAACCTCGACGCCACCCAGTAATGGGGCGGGAGTTCAGGAGTATTGCCATAACTCGTATAACATATGCTTTTCGAAGGTTGAGGTAAACAATTTCCGAAGGTTTCTTGGTTATGTGTTGAAGGATGGATACAGCTGGATGTAGGATTTGCTAGTTTGGGTGAGATATTATGCTTCCCCTGTATCCCCAACACCCGATTGCATAACCAGAAAATTTTGGGAGTTTATAAGTGGGAATTCAAGTAGCTCTTAGGATATCTTTCCGACAGATGTATGATATGAAATTAGGGTCCGGCGTCTAGTGGTCCACCTATTCACGGTCGATTTTACAGTGGTCTCGTTGTGTCTTAAAGAGTCCTTGGCTATGCCGACTCGGGGACGCTTCGTATGTCATGTGCACTGCCTTGTACATGACGGTGCTGTACGATCGAGCCCGTGTAGGCCCCACCACAAAAACTTCGGACGAAATCTCTATCGTATGTTTGTTCCGGCTTATTCTGCAAGCCAGTCCTTGTTTTGTTTTGAAGTGTGGTATTCGAGTTGCTTCGAAGTCAAATGTTGATTCCATACCTTTTCCTAAGCGGTGTTCTCATACCCCGATGTGAACACTAATCCTTCTCGATCACCGAGTTTGTCATGTCAATCCTTTTAACCGGTGTGCTTCTCTTCAAGTGGATCTGATCATTGCAACATCCGCAAGATCAACTATCAGTTCTTCTCAATGGTGTTTGTTTCATCCATCTCCAAGTTGCCTTTGTTTTCCCACCCACCCACCCCTTTTTCTTCAAAGACTCAGATTTCTTATTCAAGTATCCTTTTATTGATGGGAAGCCTCTCCATTCCTTTTCCGTCAATGTTCTTATCCGGTGATTCTCATGAAGATCCTAACGGTACCTCAAGTTCATCATTCCTCATTCTTTTTCTTCTCCGGTGGATTCAGATCAAGCTTTGGTGTTTATCATATCCTTTTTCCTCGTTTCTTATACCTTCTCATGCCGGTGCACCTCATATTCATTCACTTCTCACTATTTAATTGTTCCGGAGTGCTTAAGATATCTCGAAGATTAGTGTTTTCCACTCTGCATGCATTCAAGATCTTTCGAGGTTGTTATCTCATTCAAGCCATTTAATTCAACCGGTGCATTCTCTCTTTTAAATCACCAACGTTGTTTCTTTTGAGTGGGCCCTAACCCACAGGTCTTTTCCCAGGCTCTTACCTGACTCTTCTTATTATACTGGAGCTAATCTCAATTTCATTTCAAAGTTTGACGTAAGAATGATTTATCATCAGTCAATTGCCTTTCGCCAAGATCTTTCAAATTCTTTTCATCGTTGGTTCAACCTTTCCAATTTTAATTCCGGAGTACCTCAATAATTCATGGTGGTGTTTCTCGTCATCATTCTCAGATTGGAAGACCGAAGAAGATTTTTTTTTTCTCTCAATCTTGCCCCATTCTCTTCAAGATTCGTGATTCTAGCTTGTTGCCTTCCTCTCATAATTATTTGCGTTTGTGAGATATTCTTTTCACCCATCCAGAGTAATTCAGAGTATTTTCAGTTTGATTCTCCGGAGCCCATCATCTCAGAATTACTCATTCTCAACCTTCAGCTCTCGTTCTCCAAATCTTACCGGTGCATCATTCAAATATTCTCTAATCAATTCGTGATCCTTTCGTTCTCATGTATCTAGATTGCCTCAAGTATGTTCGTTCATTTGCTAATTCTTACAGGTGATTCATCTCTTTTCTTCGTTCATTTTCAATTCTTACGGTGGTTCGTTCAAGATTTCTCTTCCTCCTTTATCATATTTATTTATTCTTTCTTTCCAAATCCTACCGGTGGTTCATTGAAGACCTTCCCAAGGTTGCGCAATATCTATTTTAATTCATTTCTATGAGAATAAGTAGTATGCCAAATCCGTGCTTGTCATCAATCTAAATTGGTGAAGGATACGCATAACGTAATTCTTATTATTGTTTCATCCAAGTGATCTAGTTTCTTCTTCCCGGAGTTGTTCATCATATCACATTCTCGGTCCGAGGTGCTTCATCTTTTCTTTTCTGGAGTTCCAAGCTCTAATTATCACGGAGATCCATCTAAATAATTACAAGGTTTCACCTTGTGTTTTCCGACTTCTCTTTATTTTTGTTATTCTTTTTGTTACAGGAGTTCTTCATGAAGGTTCTACATGTTGGTTCATCAAGGATTTATATCCCTTCTCCAAGTGTTCGTTGAGATTCTTTTCTAAGGAGCTCAAGCATTCTTCATCTTGCTATCTGGAGTGCAATTTTTTCTTCCATATCATTGGAGGTGGTATTATGTCATTCTTGATAATTTCCCTTCGTGCTTCGTGTTTCACAAGTTATCAAGATGAGGTATTTTAAATCCACCAATCTCTTCATTGGAGTTATCTTGGGCTCTATTTCACCTAAAGCTTTCCTTTAAGGATTGTCGCTCTTATGATGTTTATCAATGATCCAAGTTCTTCATTTATCCTCCCGGTGAGATAGCTTCTCGTCTACCTGTTCTTATCAATCCAATTCTTTTTCCCATGAGTGGCAGGTTGTCACCTCATAATTTGAGATGTATTCCACAAGACCATATCAAGCGTATTCTTTTCGTTGTTGGTTTTCCAACAACTCCGTTCGACCCTTCTCCTAAAGATGCCTTATCAAGCTCTTTTGTGGCAGATGTTGGCATTTTCTTATCCATTCTCCTATTTCAATGATCTTCTTCTATTCTTTTCTTCCGTAGGCTTTGTGATGTTGCTCTTTTCAACCCATCTTCTTGTTTTACCAAGTTCATGTTCTTTTCCTTGCTTATCCCTTCTAAACCGGAGTGCTACTCGAATCGGTTCTTTCTTTTTCCCCTTTCTTAACGAAGTGTTTTCAGCTTCATCATCTCCGTTGTATTCTTTTCTCGAAATGGTTTAACCTTTTTCAGGGTTCTTTGGTTTCACTCGTTTGTCAAAGAAGCAACTTAGTTTTACCTCTTCTCTTTCTCTTCTGTTTTCCCTCCGGTGCCATTCTAGATCTCGGGACGAGATCCTCTCGTAGTGGTGGAGTGTTGTAACGCCCCGAGACCGATGTGCCAGGTGTCCTCCAGTTATTCGCTGTTGTTGCATTGTCATTGCTTGCGTGTCATGCATTGCATATCATGTCATCATGTGCATTTCATTTGCATACATGTTCGTCTCATGCATCCGAGCATTTTCCCCGTTATCCGTTTTGCATTTCGGCGCTCCTATGTCACCCGGTGTCCCTTTCTACCTCTTTTCGTGTGCAGGGATTAAACATTTCCGGATTGGACTGAGACTTGTCATGCTGCCTTGGTTTACTGCCGGTAGACCGCCTGTCAAGTTTCGTGCCATTTAGACTTCGTTTGATACTCCAACGGTTAACCGAGAGACCGATAAGGCCTCGTTTGTGTTGCAGCCCAACACCCTTCCAATTTGGCCCAAAACCCACCAAAAACCTTTCCATCATCTAGAGCGTTCGATCACGACCGCGTGGCCGCAAACCGCACCTCATTTGGAGCTACCTAGCTCCCTCTACATCTATAAATAGATCCCTCCATTTCATTTTCAGGTCTTTTTCCCCGAAACCCTAGCCTCCCTCTTCCTCGCGCCGCCGGACATGTCCATCCCGCGCCGGACATGTCCAGCCTCCACCTCACTCCGACCAATCAGAGCATGCCACGTCGCGCCGCCGCCGCTCTCCTCCTATCAGGGGCCGCCACCTGTCCTCTCCATGCCGTCCACCGCGCATGGGCCCGCCGGAGCCCATCACGAGCCCGCCACGGGCCGCATCGGGCCCGATCTTCCCGAGCCGCCGCGCCGCTCGTCTGCCGGTTCCGCCCACGCCGGAGCATCACCGCAGTGTTGCCGGAGCTTCCCGTCACCTCACCGGCGCATCGTAGGACGCCGCCATGGCCTCGCTGAACTTCGTCTCGGCTTTCGCGCCGCCTGACGTCACCGCTGCACGCCGCTCCTCCATTGCCGGCCTCCGCCGCCTCCTGCAACCTTCGCCGGAGCAGCGACCCGCCGGTCCTCCTCTGCCTCGACGCCAAGTCCTGCCTCCACTGACGTCGTTGACCGAATCAGCCTCTGCCAGCCGCACGCGCCAACCGAAGCTCGCCGCCGCCCCTACCTTGCCGATCCCCGCAAACTCCGGCCAGATCCGGCCGGGAATGGATGCCCCGCGGCCGGATCTGCCCATCTCTAGCCTGTTCCGGCTCCTCCCGTGCCCCATCGACGCCGGAACGGCGACTCCTCCTTCGCCGACCTCGACGTTGACCTCCTGGAGGTAGAAGACGACCCGGCCACGTCGGACGTGTCCGCCCTGGACCGGACATGTCCGCCCTCCCTGAGGTCGAAATATCTCTAAGTCCCAGATCCTGTTAATTATTTTGCCATCTTCATCATGTCGTAACTCTCTCATCGTAGATCCGATTTGTACGTGTAGAATATCAAAATGTTCGCCTCGATGAGTACATCATTTCATTTCATTGCATCATTTTCATTTGAGCTCATCTTGATGCCGGAAATGCTGTTCGAAGAGGACTATGTGATGAATTTGTCCGATCTGTTTCAGCAAATGGCGTTTTGTCATTTTTGCCATGATTAATGTGTGCATGTTATGCTCCTGAGCTCTACATGTGTTTTGTTATATGCCATGCCATATTTACAGGGGTGCTTGCCATGTATTTTTGTGATCTATGTGGTGACTAGCACAAGCTTGCAAAGTAGCGTAAACGGTAATGCTGATATCAGGGACTTCGAATTTCACTAAGTCCTTGTCCTGATTTTGTTGTTATGCCATATGTTCATGTTGTTTCCTAGTGATCCGTGCCTCTTTTGAGGATGATCAGTAAGGATGTTTTGTTGACATTGTGGTGCTCTATCCATAAATGTCTTTTCTTGCAATTATGGAGCGCCCTAGCTTGAGTCAATCGAGCTCTACTTTTGTTATAAAATGATCCTGGCAGATTGTTGACATGTTTAGCGATTTTGCCGAGGATGTTGCTATTGATCCGTGCATGCTATGATGTTGTTCTTGCCATGTCTAGCTTCTATGTCATGTCTTCTTGGTGGGTGTATGCTTAGTTTTTCATGCCATGCTCTGTAGTGAGTGAATCGAGCTCGTAAACATGCCTACTCGTTAACTGTTTTGCATGCTCCAGTTTTTCACTAAGTCTGAATCTGTTTATGTTTTTGCCATGTTCACATGCTTGCAATTGTATTTTTTGATCCCTTTTGGCTCAAGGTCACTAAGTGACTTTTGTTAAGTGCTTTGAGTAGCTTCATGCCATGCCTTGCTTTGCCATGTAAAGTTCCTGTAACTTGTAAAGTCTGAAACCTGTTATCATTTGCATTTTTGCCATGCTTGTTTGAGCCTGTTAATGAGTGAATTAGCCATAGCTCAGTGTTCATCTATTGTCAAGCTTCATGAGTGGATCCCTGCCATGTATTTTGTTGCCATGTTTGAGTGCTGTAGCATATTTATCTTGATGCATTTAGATAGCTACTTGTTGATTATCGCAGACCGGTGCCATATTTGTTTTGCTTGCCATTTCCAAACCGTGCATCCGATTCCAGTGATCTTTATATCGATTTCAACCGAAATCATCTCACCTTTCCAGTGGCACTCTTGGATTTCCATGTTGAGGCCAGGTTCAATCATTCCTTTCCAAATCATGCATATGCATCACATACCGCATCCCGCATATCATACCATGGTCATGTGTTGGTTGTTTACTATGTTGTGTGCTTCTTTCCGGTGTTTGCTTCTTCGGGTTGGTTTCGATAACGTCGCGTTTGTGAGGACCCGTTCGACTACGTCTGTTTGTCTTCTTCATGGACTCATTCTTCTTCCTTGCGGGATTTCAGGCAAGATGACCATACCCTCGAAATCACTTCTATCTTTGCTTGCTAGTTACTCGCTCTTTTGCTATGCCTATGTTGCGATACCTACCACTTGCTTATCATGCCTCCTATATTGTTGAACCAAGCCTCTAACCCACCTTGTCCTAGAAAACAGGTGTTTGGCTATGTTACCGCTTTGCTCAGCCCCCTCTTATAGCGTTGTTAGTTGCGGGTGAAGATTGAAGTTTGTTCCTTGTTGGAACATGGAGATGTTGTTCCTTGTTGGAACATGTTTACTTGTTGGGATATCACAATATCTCGTATTTAATTAATGCATCTATATAATTGGTAAAGGGTGGAAGGCTCGGCCTTATGCCTGGTGTTTTGTACCACTCTTGCCGCCCTAGTTTCCATCATATTGGTGTTATTTTCCCGGATTTTGCGTTCCTTACGTGGTTGGGTTATAATGGGAACCCCTTGACAGTTCGCCTTGAATAAAACTCCTCCAGCAATGCCCAACCTTGGTTTTACCATTTGCCACCTAGCCTTTTCTTTCCCTTTGGTTCTGCAGACTCAAGGGTCATCATTATTTTAACCCCCCTTGGGCCAGTGCTCCTCTGAGTGTTGGTCCAAACTAGAGCCCCTTGCAGCGCCACCTCGGGGAAACTCGAGGGCTGGTTTTAGTTGTACGGACTGCTCATCTGAGTGTGCCCTGAGAACGAGATATGTGCAGCTCCTATCGGGATTTGTCGGCACATTCGGGCGGCGTTGCTGGACTTGTTTTACCATTGTCGAGGATGTCTTGTAACTGGGATTCCGAGCCTGATCGGGTCTTCCCGCTAGAAGGAATATCCTTCGTTGACCATGAGAGCTTGTGATGGGCTAAGTTGGGACACCCCTGCAGGGATTTGAACTTTCGAAAGCCGTGCCCGCGGTTATGGGTAGATGGGAATTTGTTAATGTCCAGTTGTAGAAAACCTGAAGTTGACCTTATTTAAAATACATCAATCGCGTGTGTAACCGTGATGGTCTCTTCTCAGCGGAGTCCGGGAAGTGAACATGGTGTTGGAGTAATGCTTGACGTAGGTTGTTCTAGGATCACTTCTTGATCATAGTTGTTCGACCGTGCTTTTGCCTTCTCTTCTCGCTCTCATTTGCGTATGTTAGCCACCATATATGCTAGTCGCTTGCTGCAGCTCCACCTCATACCTTTTACCTTACCCATAAGCTTAAATAGTCTTGATCGCGAGGGTGTGAGATTGCTGAGTCCCCGTGACTCACAGATACTTCCAAAACCAGTTTGCAGGTGCCGTTGAACCATACAGATGACGCAACCAAGCTCAAGGAGGAGCTCGATGAAGGTCTTGTCCTTTGTGTTGTTTCGTTCTAGTTGATCAGTAGTGGAGCCCAGTCGGGACGATTGGGGATCTGTGTAGCATTTGGGGTAGTCTTCTTTTATTTTGGTTCCATAGACGGACCTTGATTGTATCTGGATGATGTAATGCTTTATTCATGTATTGTGTGAAGTGGCGATTGTAAGCCAACTATGTATCTCTTTCCCTTATGTATTACATGGGTTATGTGAAGATTACCTCACTTGCGACATTGCTTTCAATGCGATTATGCTTCTAAGTCGTGCTTCGACATGTAGGAGATTTAGCCGCATCGAGGGCGTTACATTGCTGCACCTTATTTACTTTTGTTACTTGTTGCTCGTTGCAAATTATCCTATCACAAAACTATCTGTTACCACTTGTTTCAGTACTTGCAGAGAATACCTTGCTGGAAACCGCTTATCATTTCCTTCTACTCCTCGTTGGGTTCGACACTCTTACTTATCGAAAGGACTACGATAGATCCCCTATACTTGTGGGTCATCAAACTACAATATTATCAATAAGAGTGGGATGTGTTTCTGTGTATGCGTGATAGATGTGTCGGGAGGCATGCATGGATGATGAAGGGGGACCATGTGTTTGGTAAGCAGACCTAACTAGATCGATATATCAATTGTTGTGTGTCGGAGGAAGAGAGTGACATAACTAATGAGGTAGATCGATCAGCGCGTGGGGAAAACGAGTTATAATGACCTAGCTAGCTATATGTATAGTGGGAGATCAGTCGGTGTACATCCATTTGTTAGAGGCAAATAAGGCCCAGCGAGACAGATAGACAGAGAATGGAGCTAGGAGGTGGTGCGAGAGGCCTACTAGCTAGATAGGGGGGAGTGTGCGATTGTGATATCGATGAAAAGAGGGGCTAGAGTTTACACGTGTGTGGGACCATATGAGAGACACGATGCATGGACACAGAAAGAAGGAGATGGAACGTGCGTGTGTATGTGGTAGGCAGACATCACTGGGGAGGTTTATCGATCGGTGTGTGTCATAAAGGAATTGTGGAGACCGTGGGAGAACGACCTAAACATGAATGTGCATGATGGATAGAATGTTGAGGCAGGGGAGGGCGAGGAGGGCGTGTGCATGCACGAGAGAAAGTTAGTGCTAGCTACAAATGTTAGAGGATTGTGTGGGTGTAACAGACTAACAAAGATTATAATTCGATATGAAAGTGGATTCATATATTTGAATAGGAGATCATAGTGTTACAAACATATGCATGCATGAATATAGAGGTGATACGTGTGGTGTGGTTTGGGACATGTTATACCATAATGTGATAATGTGTGGTGTTTGCAACTCACAGCTAAATATCAAACAATCTAAACCATACTATACATCGAACGATCTCACATTTTATTTGAATTTGTGATAATGTGTGGCGTTTGCAGCTCACAACTAAATATCGAACAACCCAAACCATACTATATATCGAACAATCTCACATTTTATTTGAATTTGTGATAATGTGTGGCGTTTGCAAATCACATCTAAATACTTGTAGGCGTAGGGGGCGGGGCACCATACATTATGTGATAAACACATTATACATATGAGACATGGTTTAGATTATGAAGATCTAGCTAGAGCTTGAAATGTACTGTGATTTGAAATCAACATAAAGTGGATTCAAAAAATTGAGTTCTAGTTCATATAGTACACTTAGTTCATATCGAACTCGACAGTAATCATGTGGTGTGCTGTGATGATAATACACAAACAATGGTTTAACTTGACATTAATGATGATTGTAGATCTTATTACAAGAGAGAAACAAATTCAAATGGTTTAACTTCACAACAGTCATGAATGTAGATCTTATTCAAATAGGGAAACGAATTCAAACTTAGTTCATATTGAAGCGGTACTATATACATTTGGAATGCACTAAAATGTTCATTTGAGTAGCAGGTTGCATGCATTATACACGTAGCGAAATATTTTAATTGAACATAACATGAATTCAAAGTGTTGAATGGCATTTGTAGTGTGAATTGATTTGGTACAGTACACGGGACTAGTCTCTCTTGTGTGGTGCGAATTGATTTATTTTTGTTTTTTCGTCGAGGGAAGTGCGAATTGATTTGGTACAGTACATGTTAGGCTTGTCCGGAAATATCAACTCGCGCCTTGTTACCCCGAAATATTTAAGATATATCTTTTGTCTCGTTGTGCTCCGAAAACTCCCTCCATCTCAACATGCGCCTTGCTATCCCAAAATTACAAAACACGTGAAATGCCCGTGATACCCTGAACCAAAAGAACCGCCTAGCTCAAATCGGTGGGGGTACTTTCGTAACTTACTCCACATTTTGGACAAGCGCGTCCCTAAGCCATGGTTCCCCCCTCCCACCCCATCCGCCCACCCATTCGTACACCCCACGAAAACCCACGAAGCCCCACACCCTCCTCCGTCTGCCACCCAGCCGGAGCCTCTTCCCCGACGATGTCGTCCATAGCAACACCTTGACGTCCCTCATCCACCGCACCAGATGAGGATCTGTCGTCGATCTCGTCGTCCCGCCAGTTCAGCCACCCTGTCCTCCACCTCCAAGGAGCTGCCCCGACGTTCCCCTCGTCTTTTGCGCCACCTCCATTCCCACACCACGGTCTTCACCTGCACCACCGGAAGAGCCGCATCATCACCGATTTCTCGGATGAAGTTGAGGCCTAATCGGCGCCACCAAAGAGGTTCTACACTAATCGCTGCATTTTCTTCTTGATTCGATCTCACGGTGCTGCCGGCGCTTGGTCCCGTGCTGACACGGTGCGGCTCCATCCACGGCAGCGTCGCCGGCCACTTCCTCCACGGCGTCGCTCCCTCGACGGTGACATCCACATCAGTAGGAGTTGCTGCTGCTTTGGCTCTCGCTCATGTTGTTGCTCTGCTCTTGCTCTCGGTCCCCTGCCTGGTCTGCTCTTACTCTCGCTCTTGCTCTTTCTTGCGCTGATGCTCCGATTCAGTCGTTCAGCTACACTTCGCTGGATTGAATCAACTTTTGGGTCAGTCGATTTTCAGGGGGTGGGGGGCTCGCCGGAGTTAAGGAAGAACCAGCCACAACGGGGAGGGGGGCTCACCGGAGAGATACCCCACTATCTATCTTAGGGTTCAGGGTGGGGCGGTGGTCGCCGGTGGTGGGGGCGCGGTGGTGGGGCGGTGGCATGGGGATCGCCGGAGAAAAAGCTCGGTGTGGGGGGCCTAGAGGGGTGGCCGGGGCGGCGCCTTTCCGTCAGTGGGGAGTGGTTTCGAGGCGGGCGGGGCTGCAAGGCTGCGCGGGAGCGCCGCCGGCCGCGGGCGGCGGGGTTTGGCGGTTTGGCCGGTGGTGGCTGGTGGCTTAGGGGGTGGAGGTTGAAGATGAACTGCAGGCCCTTGATTTCGTATCCAACTGCTGGAAAATCGACTGACCAGGGATGAAAAAGTCAGTCGACTGACGTGTAGCCTCACCCCTGCTGCTCTACTCTTGCGTGTGCTGCTGCTGCATGAGCAGCAGATCCTTCTCTCGCTCGAGCCCCTGCAGCTGCTACCCGAGATGATGCTACATGACCAGCTGCCCTGGCTCTCGCACGCGCTGCTGCTCCGGGCGCTGCTACTGCTACTGCTACTAGTGTGTTCAGTTTCGACAGTAAAATTCAGTTTCGACGGCAAAATTTAGTTTCGACAGTTAAGTTCAGAGATGAGCGGTGATGTATTTTACATCTAGCACTTTGTGGTTATGTATTTTACGTCATCTATTGGAGATGCTATTAGAATTCCACTCAGGTTAACATTGTCTCTCTTGTCCTGCTTCAGCCTCGCCGTCGTACAACTCAGCGGAGCTGCTCCAATGAGGAAACCCTCCATCACAGTGGAGCAGTACCCCGGGCTCCGTCTCCATACTCCTAAGATCTTCTTCCCCTCCTCTGACAGCCAAATCAGCCAGAGCATCCTCACCGACCAACCCAATCACGCTGAGATCGACATGGCTTCGCCGAAGAGGTTGTACAATTGTTGCATCGCTTTTTTACTCTACATATTATATATATTGTCCACTGGGCACACGTAGTAACATGAAATACGATTAGTTTCTCCTACTATATGACAAGAAGTGAGGTACCGGGAAACTTCGCTATCCGTGATGGACTCTCTTGAACGCCGTCATTATTTATCTCTGTGTGATTGAGTTGTGCAATTGTAGATGGGCCTGGGAGTTGAGCTAGTAGGGCAGTGGCCTGGGTCCAAAGTAGTAGAAGTAGCACAAAACATTTTTTGAGTGTAGGATTTTCCATGCTCATGCCTGCCTACTAGAATCGCCAGTGTTTGAAAGGAAAAGTGAAGGAAAAACATAGGAATTGGAAAGTTTCCTATGGTACTACTATTCATGCATTTGCTTTAAAGGAATGAGTAATGGAAAACTGTAGGATTTGTTCCTTTAGTGTCTCCTTGAAAGAAAAACCATAGGAATTTTAATATCCACTTGTCCTCCTTTTCAAATTCCTGTTCATGAAGCACAAGACTAAGAGATAGTAGCATAATAGCATTATAACCATACATTTTCTTGTGTTTTGACTTAATCTCACCATGCTTCTTTGCATCCTGTGATCTTCCAATTCTTATCAACCAAACACCCAGATTGGCATAAATCATGTGTTTTTAAATTCTCTGTTTCGCACGTGCATTCCTATCCTATTACTGTGTATTTCCTATCCTTGTGTTGTTAGAATCCACCAATTCAAACAAGCCCTTACAGAATTACTTCTCTTACAGATAGTTGTCAAAGAAAACCTTGTGTGGTTTGTCCCGCTCCTGCTATGCCATCGTCCACCCCAGCTCAGCTGCTCCAATGATAGAAGGGTCCACCACAGCAGGGATCCAGCCTCCAGACTGTCTTTCGCTGCCTCAGATCTTCTTCCGTGCCGCCAGCAGCCACGACAACTGCATTACAATCATCAACCGAGCAGATGACCTCGAGGACTACATGGGTCCGCAAGAGAGGTCGCGCTCTTTCATGTTTGCTTACATTATGCATCGCTTAATATTACATGCTACTTTATCGCCCTGTTCACCGATTAGACTCTGAGTTAGCTCCAAACTAATGCTCAAACTTGAGTTTTTAAATGGTTGTGGGGTACATATCGGGGCAGTAATCAATAGTATCTATCTACTATCTAGTTAATCTCTAGTGTCTACTATGAGTTTCATATTGGGTGGGAAACAAACAGTAAAGAAGCCATTATCTGTATTTTTAACTAAAGCCATTATCTGTATTTTTTATCTAAAGCCATTATCTGCCTGCTATCATTGGTTTTGGGTCTATCCAGAGGTTGCTACCATCACTCTGGATTTCTGCATGCACTCCTTACATAATCTCACTATATTTTATTCCTATGCACGTCAGTTACTGTACACAATGGAACTGAACATTTAGAGCAAAAGAGATGAGTTTGCATGGCAATAAAATTTCATGCAGATGTGTCGGTGTACAAAAAGAGGGGTACACTTTTTGTACCCCTATAACTGTGCATGGGCAGTCTGAGCCGCGGGCACCACCACACCAAGCAAGGCAAGGGAGGTGAGACAGGGTAAGACCGAAGCTCAAGAGAACTGTGACACCAACACCAAGACCACAAAGGACAAAGAGGACGAAGCGGACTCCCCCGGCAAGATCCTTGCCGGGAGACAGTTCTAGCAGCCCCGGCAAGACCCTTGCCGCGATGACTCATCCCGCGCCTACGGAGCGAATCACCCTTGAGTCCACTGCCCCCAAAGGGCAAGGATTCGGGGGACATCCCCGTGGCGACATGCAGATCTTTGTGAAGACGTTCAAGACCGGATAGGCACTAAGGAGATGACAACCCTTGGCGGGATCCCGGCCGAGGAAGACCACAAGGCCCCCGGCAAGCGCCTTGCCGGGGATGACAGCAGGCGCCTCGGCAAGGCCCTTGCCGGGGCCCCGGCAAGGCCCTTGCCGAGGACACCCACAGGGCCACCGTCAGGCCCACGCCGACTGAGCCTCCACCACCGCATGCATGCAGCAGCCGACCCAAATAGATGGGCAGGTACCTGCGTGGCGGCATGCAGATCTTCGTGAAGACCCACCACTACGCCACCTCAGCTGCCTGCCTACCTATGTGGCATCGCAGGCGTCGCTGGCCAGGGCGCGTATCGACACAAGAAGGAGCGGCGATGACGGACGAGGCAGATCTCTCCCCCGTCCCCGATAAAGCAAGGACACCTAAGCAAGACGCATTAAATGCGCCTTGTCATGTAATGCGAGGGATAACCTCGCATCACTGTTCCCTTTCCACCTCCTGTGTGCCACCGTGGCCACCCCTTTTCCTATAAAAGGAGGCCCGAGGCGACCAGGAGAGGGATTCGGCTATTTGGAGCTCCTCATGCCCCATAGCTAGCTCAAGAACACAAATACACAATCCACCAAAGCAGGAGTAGAGTTTTACGCATCATTGCGGCCCGAACCTAGATAAACGAACCGTGTGCTACCTGCTTGATCCGCTCTTCTCACGACCCCATGCCCCGCTAACCGTAGTAGGGATTCTCATGATCCCATAGGTGTCGTTCCCACCGACATCTTTGGCGCGCCAGGTAGGGGGCGCAGTTGTGAGAATTGGCTCTAGCAGTTAGTTCGGCGCTTCTTCATCATCATGGCGCCCAAGAAGAAGACAACGGTGGCGGTTGGCCAGTCGGAAGCCGGACAGCCCGTCCCGATGCGGGCGAGCAGCGGACCGGTCGCAGAGAGGACCCGGGGCACTGCTCGCGAACACCAACACCATCCTAGCAGCCAGAGTTTGGGAGGCGGCGATGTCTGTGTGCCTGGTAACGAGCCACACGTCGCCAAATCCAAAGGCGGAGCCAAGTCCTTCGCGGGTGGAGTGGGGCCTTCCAAGGTCATCGCCGCCCCGCCCGAAGGCGACGTGAGGGCCTCCAAGACTCCCACGCCGGCGTCAACAGCGCGCTCCTCCCAGGCAGCGCGCGACGAATGGCGTAATCACGCCGAAGACCCCGGGCGTCGCCGTGGGAAGAGCCCTAAGCGCCGCTCCCGGGACGTAGAAGACCTGCCCACTCGCCGAGGCGCTGGTGAAAGCGGCATGCGACCGTGGGGTCGTCATAGAGCTCCTTCTGACATGGTCAGAAGTCGAAGCGCGTCGCGATCCATGTAGGTTTCGCTGCCGCCGACGCCAGCAGAGGCCCTGGCGCGCGTGCAGTTGCTCCTCGATTTTCCTCCCACTACAGGGAAATTTGACGAATGGAGAGCCACTATCCGAAGCCTTGTTGCGGTGGCCAACAAAGACGAACCAAGTCCGGTGAGGCCCCCGGGTCGACGCTCCGATGGAGTCCCGCGGACCAGTGGCGGAAAAGCCGGCGGCGCCGCGACCATGGTGCATTCACCTCTTCCCCATCCAGTACCGCGGGCGCCGGCTCGTCGCGGCATCGCGGGCGACGCCATCTCCATAGCATCGTCTGACCCGCGGACCCACTGTGACCAGCGCCAAGTTCTTCGAGAACGAGCCCATGAAGATGCTCGAACCACTATCGAGCGCCGGCGCGGAGCACGCCTCCAGTCAGACAGGCGAGCAGGGCCTGCTATGAACCACCCGGCCCTGGAGAGCCTTGGAGGCCTACCTTACGAGATAGGTTGTCCGGCTTTTACCCGTGAGCTGCGACAGTTCCAGTGGCCCACTCACCGCACCTTCAAACCTGACGTTGGCGAAAAGTACAGCGGCAAGACTCACCCGTCTGAGTTCCTCAGCATCTACACCATCGCGATGCAAGCCGTCGGAGCCCGCGATGATAAGGTGCTTGCGAATTACTTTCCATTGGCTCTTAAACCTAACGCCATGTCGTGGTTGATGCACTTGTCGGTAGACTCTATTTCCTCCTGGTCAGATTTGTGCCATGAGTTTGTGGGCGCCTTTATTGGGGGTCACCAAGCCCACGGCCAAGCAAGCGACCTGCATGTCATTCCCCGGAAGGGAGGCGAGAGTCTGCACAAGTATATATACAGAGGTTCAGCCGGGTATAGTACAATATCCCTGATGTTCACCCTGCCGCCATCATCAGCATGTTCCATCAGAACGTGCATAGCCGCAAGATGCGCGAAGAACTGGCGATGAACAAGGTGAAAGATGTGGCAGAACTCTATGTTCTTGCTGACAAATGTGCCCAGGCTGAAGAGGGAAGGAAGTACCCCAGCGAAGATGCCGGCGTGGAAACCGACTCCTCGGATGAGGATACGGCCGCCCCGGTGAAGAAAGGCCGGCGCCGCAATAGGAAGCGGAAAGGTAAAGTTGTGCTTGCCGTCGAGGGATCTGGCGACTCCGGCTCCGCCAAGAAAACCAAGGCAGATGACCTCGGCAAGGAAATTGCCGGATGTGTCGCCTGCCGGGCCTTGGTGGCTGCCGAGAAGCCAGGAAACTCTGACAAGCAATACTGCAAGATCCATCGCACCAAAGGCCATGATCTCTAGAACTGCCGACAGGTTGAGCTCCTTGCTGAGAAGCAGAGGGCTGAATATGAGAGGCAGGACAAGGAGAAAGGCCAGGACGGTGCTGAGGGGTCCGGCGAGAAGCATGACGGCCAGGCGGGCCGTCGCGGCAAAGATAAACAGCGGGAGAGGCCCGCCCGGGGCCGTGACAAAAAGCCAGAAGACGATGATCACGAAGAGGACGATGAGTCTGGTGACCAAGGATTTCAGAAAGCTACAGAGGCCATGTGCATCGATGGCGGCGCCTCGCTGCATACCTCTCACTGCCAGCTTAAACAGTGGGCGCATGAGATTATAGCGGCGGAACCGTCGTTTGATGCCCAAAGGCCGCTGAAGTGGTCCAGCACACCTATCATTTTTGACACTGAGGATCACCCTGATCGCACTACTGCAGTCGGGTGCTTGCCATTGTTGGTTTCACCAACAATACGTAACATCAAGGTGACAAAGATGCTAGTCGATGACGGGGCCGGTCTGAACTTAATCTCGCCTGCCATGATCGAGAAATTGCAGATTCCTGATGAAGACCTCAAAGAGACGGGCACGTTTCAGGGGGTCAACCCGGGAAGAAGTCAACCTAAGGGAAAGGTCACGTTGCCCGTGACTTTTGGGAGCGATCTGAACTACAGGACAGAAAGGGTTGTGTTCGACGTTGCCAAGATCCCCTTGCCTTACAACGGGATCCTTGGCCGCCCAGCGCTGGCCAAGTTCATGGCGGCGTCACATTACGCCTACAACACCCTGAAGATGCCGGGGCCTGTGACGATCATCACCGTCCCGTCGGACAAGAAGGATGCGCTAATTTGCGCTGACCAACTCTATCAACAAGCAGTTGCAGTAGCCGCCACTGCCAAGGCGCTTGCTCCTGCCGTTGGAGCCCCGGGAAGGCAAAAGAAGAAGATCGGTGAGACCTCAGGCACCCACTCCGGCAAGCGCATCTCTTCGGAGTGTAGTGCTCCCGTCGAGGACGTGCCATAGAGCTCCGCCGACAGAAACAAGAAGTCCAGGGCCACACCGCCGGGAACCAAGAAGGTTTTTGTCAAGGAGGACGGCATGGGAGGAGCTTTTACCGTAAGCTCCACCCTTGACGACAAATAGGAAGACGCGCTCATCACCTTCCCGAAGGCGAATGTCGATGTGTTTGCCTGGCAAGCATCTGACATCTCCGGCGTTCCCAGGAAGGTGATTGAGCACCACCTTGTTGTCTGTCCTCATGCGCGGCCCGTCAAGTAGAAGGTCAAAAAGCAAGCTTTGGGATGACAAGAGTTCATCACAGGGGAGATCCGGAAACTGGAAGCGGCGGTTTGGTAAGAGGAGTGCTCTATCCAACATGGTTGGCCAATCCGGTGGTAGTGCGCAAGGCAAATGGGAAGTGGAGGCTGTGTATTGATTACACAGATATTAATAAGGCTTGTCCGAAAGACCCCTTCCCGTTCCCGCGCATCGACCAGATTGTTGACTCCACAGCTGGGTGTGATCTGTTGTCATTCCTCGATGCCTACTCCGGCTACCACCAGATCTTCATGGCAAGGGAAGATGAAGAGAAAACGACATTCATCACCCCATGTGGTACGTATTGCTTTATATGGATGCCTTTCGGGTTGAAGAGTGCTGGTTCAATGTTTGCAAGGGCAGTCCAGATTGGTTTTGAACCCCAGCTCCATAGAAATATGGAAGCCTATATGGATGATATAGTGGTCAAAACCAAGAACAGGGCAACCCTCATATCAGATTTACAAGAAACATTTGCAAACCTACGCAAGATCAATCTCAAGCTGAACCCTGAGAAGTGCGTCTTCGGCGTCCCGTCTGGCAAGCTTCTCGGGTTCTTTGTGTCACAGCGTGGGATAGAGGCCAATCCGGACAAGATCAAAGCTATAGAGCGGATTGAAGCGCCCAAGCGAGTCAAGGATGTGCGTCGGCTTGCCGGTTGCATTGCAGCCATGAGCAGGTTCATCTCCAAGTCCGCCGAGCGCGCCCTTCCCTTTTTCAAGATTTTGAAAAAGGCGGGCCCGATGAAGTGGACACCAGAAGCCGAAGCAGCATTGCAAGATTTGAAGAGGTACCTCTCCTCCGCGCCAATACTAGTTGCGCCTAGGCCACAGGAACCGTTGCTGCTGTACCTGGCGGCAACGAACCAGGTGGTCAGCGCCGCACTAGTGGCGCAGAGAGAAATTGATGGTGAGGTAATAGCAGCGACGGAGCCCGATGCCACCGATGCCGAGACGACGCAACCGGTTGGAGTGCCGCCAAGGAAGAACATGATGCAGCACCTGGTCTACTTTGTTAGCTCCCTTCTGCAGGGGGATAGATCAAGGTACTCCGGTGTGCAGAAACTGCTCTTCGGCCTTCTTATGGCCTCGAGGAAGCTGCGTCACTACTTCCAGGCGCACGAAATCACTGTCGTCACTCGCCTCCCTCTGCAACGGATATTGCACAATCCAGACGCAATGGGAAGGATCGTAGAGTGGGCACTGGAACTGTCCAGCTTTGGCCTCAAGTTTGAGAGTACCTCGACGATTCAAAGCTGAGTCCTGGCGGAGTTTGTTGTAGAATGGACTGCGACGCCTGACGAAGAAGCCCAAGAGACTGCTCTCCCCGGCAAGGAGGCAAGTTGCGACTGGATCATGTACTTTGACGGAGCTTTCTCCTTACAGGGCACCGGGGCTAGCGTACTACTTGTCACGCCCACCGGAGAGCACCTCAAGTACGTGATCCAGATGCACTTCCCCAGGGAGGTGTCAACAAACAATACGGCTGAGTACGAAGGGCTGCTTGCCGGTCTTAGGATCGCGGCGGACCTTGGAATCAAGAAACTCGTCGTCAGAGGCGACTCGCAACTTGTCGTTAAGCAAGTCAACAAGGATTACCAGAGCCCGTTTATGAAGGCCTACGTCGATGAAGTGAGAAAGCTGGAAGAGCGTTTCGACGGTATACAGGCAGAATATGTTCCCCGAGCGGAGAATGATATCGCCGATTACCTGTCAAAACGCGCTGCCCTCAAGCTACCTGTGGAACCAGGTACCTTTGTGCTTCAGCTAACTCAGCCATCCGTTGATCCATCAACAAAGCAAAACAAGAGGAGGAAATCAGGGCCCGGCAAGTACTTTCCCACCGAGCTCCCCAGAGCCGCCGGCAAGGATGTTGCCGGAGATACTGAGCCCGCCACGGGACGGCTAGCTCCGACGGAGCATCAAGCTCTTGCCGTCGAGACAGCCGCTCCTGTAGCGGAGGAAACGCCTTTAGTCCTCGTCGTCGAGCCCCAGGCTCCAGCATGGGCACAACATACCGTCTGATTCCTCCAAACAGGGGAACTTCCTGAGGAGCAGGAAGAAGCGGAAAAAGTAGCCCGTCGCTCTACTATGTACCAGTTCATCGATGACGTCCTGTACAGAAAGAGGCCGAACAGCGTGAAATTGAAGTGTATCCCTCGAGAGGAAGGACTGGGGCTGTTGGCAGAGATACATGGAGGCATATGTGGATCCCACATCGGGTCAAGGGCCCTTGCCGGCAAAGCGTTTCGGCAAGGCTTCTTCTGGCCCACCGCCCTCCAGGATGCGACGACACTAGTCACCAGGTGTGAAGTGTGTCAGTTCCATTCAAAGAAGCTTCATCAGCCAGCTCAAGCCCTTCAAACCATTCCTCTCTCCTGGCCCTTCTCGGTCTGGGGGCTCGACATACTGGGCCCTTTCCCCCGCGTTGCCGGGGGCTTTGAGTACTTGTACGTCGCAATCGACAAGTTCACAAAGTGGCCAGAGGTGGAAGCAGTGAGGAAGGTCACAGCTCAGTCAGCCGTCAAATTCTTCAAGGGATTAGTGTGCTGTTTTGGTGTACCCAACAGGGTCATCACCGACAATGGTACACAGTTCACAAGCCGCACCTACATGCAATATACCCAAGACCTCGGCAGCAAAGTCTGTTTCGCTTCCGTTGCTCACCCACGAAGCAATGGTCAAGCTGAGAGGGCAAACGTTGAAGTACTGTGGGGATTAAGGACAAAGACCTTTGACAGGCTGCACAAGAGTGGAAGGCGCTGGATTGATGAATTACCGGCGGTTCTTTGGTCAATCAGAACGACACCAAATCGAGCCACCGGCCAGACACCCTTCGCCCTGGTATACGGAGCAGAAGCAGTTCTCCCCACTGAACTCATATACGGGTCACCTCGAGTACTCGCTTATGATGAGCTTGAGCAAGAGCAACTGCGCCAAGATGACGCAACGCTCCTTGAGGAAGATCGTCTTCGGGCGGCTGTGAGAGCAGCGCGCTACCAGCAAGCCTTGTGCCGCTACCATAGCCGCAAGGTTCATGCCCGAAGCTTTGAGGAAGGCGACCTTGTTCTTCGGCACATTCAATCGGCCAAAAATTCCAACAAGTTGACGCCAAAGTGGGAAGGCCCTTATCGGGTAATACGAGTCACCAGGCCTGGCGCAGTCCTCCTGGAGACCGAACATGCCGTTCTGGTGAGTAACTCCTGGAACATTGAGCATCTTCGCAAGTTTTACCCGTAAGGCGCGGCTTGTCGGGCCCCCCGGCAAGCCACCTTTTGTACGAGCATTGCCGATGACGCATGTAACCCTTTGTACAAAGCCAGGCGCAGACCCTGAGCATAAGTAAATGAAGCGCTGGCGCCCTGAGTTATAGCATGCATGCTAGGTCGAGTCTCGTCCTTGGTTAGGGTTGACAGTGCTTAGCAGCGACTAACCCCTAGCTTAGAGGTTGAGTGTGCGTCTCCTTGTCTTTCTTTCGTCTTCTTTGGTTCACAGGACACACGGATATCCGTGTCGAACCACTTGGGGAGGAAAAGAAGATGAACAGACCAGCATCTAGCCCCCGGCAAGCCAGTATTGCAGGGGGGCTGCAAGAGCAAAGATTCACCCACGGCGAACCAGGGTTGCCGGGGGCTGCAGCTTCAGATAAGTTCTTCATCCCTTATCATGCATTCCATTATGGACTGAGGTATGTGAAACCTCGTTTTCCCCTAAGCTACTGTGCTCCCATAACTCTAGGCCCTAGGGCTCGTTCCTGGGGCCAAGTTTGGTCGTAGTCGCGGCAGCGAAAGGATGAAACAAGGAGCCTGAACCAGCCTCATCCCTGCCTCCGCCAAAGGCGTGAGGAAGGTCGAGCAAAGTGGGGAGACGGCAAGGCCTGTTGCCGGGAAAGGAAATGTTTATCTTGAAGATATCAAGGATTTACTCCTTGTCGTGGGTTCCACCCGCAAACAAATGACCTGGCAAGCATCCCTTTTTCATTAAAAACATACCACTCAGGTACAGTCCATAGGGAATGAAAAACATGAATGATGGGATTACAAGTTTTAAATTCAACAAAGGCCCGAAGGCTTACAAACTAAAAAGAGATAAGGTGCCTGTAATCCCTTTCTTGTCCCTCTCCTCAGGAGGCAGGTCAAGGAGGTGAAAGAGACAAAAGGAGCGCCTAGGCGAGCTACGGGTGGCAGAAGACACCAAGAGAACATCTTGGTGGCCGTCCAAAGGCTGGATGGTGATGGCGGCGCCGGAAGCAGAGCTCGAAGACGAGGCGGCAGGACGTCAGCACGCGTTGAAGGCGTCGGTGCCCGCATACTCTGACTTGACGGCCTTGCCGCCCGCCCTCTTCCTCTTCCGCAGCCTTCCAACGCCAGCCGCCCAAGGAGACGGCCCCAAGAAGTTCAGGGAGCTGGCGACGCGGATGATGGGGTCGCCGGTGCCGCACGGAGCGGCACCCGACACCTAATCGGACCCGTCATCCTGCCGCCTACTACCCTCGTCGTCACTGCCGCTGTCCTCCTCATCACTCCCGCCCGAGGAGGAGTCTTCACTATCAGAAGAGCTCTCCACGCAGCACCTTGCACGGGTCCCAAAGCACCCGAAGACCTTGACGGAGAGAAGGCCACCCTCCATCAGCTTAAAATGGAGAGTGAGCCCCTCCGTCAAGCGGTGGATATGGGAAAACGTCTTCCGTCCCCGACGGAGATACATCACGTGAGGGGCGGGGAAGTCGACGCGGGCCCGCGGGCCACTGATCCCGTAGCCCCTCATGTGCAGCCACAACGACTCTGGCGGATCCAGCTCCATCTCCCGCGCAAATGGAGTCGGGAGACGAAGGCGACGGCGCGGCGGCCGGCGCAGCCTGACGAAGAACTCACAAGGTCATCCCCAACATGGCCCTCCATTGGAGGAGGAGCTGCTGGCGGAGGCGAGGCCGGTGAAGGAAATATGCCCTAGAGGCAATAATAAAGTTATTATTTATTTCCTTATATCATGATAAATGTTTATTATTCATGCTAGAATTGTATTAACTGGAAACATAATACATGTGTGAATACATAGACAAACAGAGTGTCACTAGTATGCCTCTACTTGACTAGCTCGTTAATCAAAGATGGTTATGTTTCCTAAACCATGAACAAAGTGTTGTTATTTGATTAACGAGGTCACATCATTAGTTGAATGATCTGATTGACATGACCCATTCCATTAGCTTAGCACCCGATCGTTTAGTATGTTGTTGTTGCTTTCTTCATGACTTATACATGTTCCTATGACTATGAGATTATGCAACTCCCGTTTGCCGGAGGAACACTTTGGGTGCTACCAAACGTCACAACGTAACTGGGTGATTATAAAGGAGCATTATAGGTGTCTCCAAAGGTACATGTTGGGTTGGCGTATTTCGAGATTAGGATTTGTCACTTCGATTGTCGGAGAGGTATCTCTGGGCCCTCTCGGTAATGCACATCACATAAGCCTTGCAAGCATTACAACTAATATGTTAGTTGTGAGATGATGTATTACGGAACGAGTAAAGAGACTTGCCGGTAACGAGATTGAACTAGGTATTGGATACCGACGATCGAATCTCGGGCAAGTAACATACCGATGACAAAGGGAACAACGTATGTTGTTATGCGGTCTGACCAATAAAGATCTTCGTAGAATATGTAGGAGCCAATATGGGCATCCAGGTCCCGCTATTGGTTATTGACCGGAGATGTGTCTCAGTCATGTCTGCATTGTTCTCAAACCGTAGGGTCCGCACGCTTAACGTTACGATGACAGTTATTATGAGTTTATGCATTTTGATGTACCGAAGTTAGTTCGGAGTCCCGGATGTGATCACGGACATGACGAGGAGTCTCGAAATGGTCGAGACATAAAGATTGATATATTGGAAGCCTATGTTTGGATATCGGAAGTGTTCCGGGTGAAATCGAGATTTTACCGGAGTACCGGGAGGTTACCGGAACCCCCCGGGAGCTATATGGGCCTTAGTGGGCTTTAGTGGAAAGGAGAAAGGGGCAGCCCAAGGTGGGCCGCGCGCCTCCCCCCTCCTTAGTCCTATTAGGACAAGGAGAGGTGGCCGGCCCCCCTCTCTCTCTTTCCCCCTCGGGGAATCCTATTCCAACTAGGATTGGGGGGGGGAGTCCTACTCCCGGTAGGAGTAGGACTCCTCCTGCGCCCTCCTCCTGGCCGGCCGGGCCCTCCCCCTTGGATCCTTTATATACGGGGGCAGGGGGGCACCTCTAGACACACAAGTTGATCCTTGAGATCGTTCCTTAGCCGTGTGTGGTGCCCCCTGCCACCATATTCCACCTCGATCATATTGTAGCGGTGCTTAGGCGAAGCCCTGCGATGGTAGAACATCAAGATCGTCACCACGCTGTCGTGCTGACGGAACTCCTCCCCGACGCTTTGCTGGATCGGAGCCCGGGGATCGTCATCGAGCTGTACGTGTGCTAAGAACTTGAAGGTGCCAGAGTAACGGTGCTTGGATCGGTCGGATCGGGAAGACGTACGACTACTTCCTCTATGTTGCGTCAACGCTTCCGTAGTCGGTCTGCATGGGTACGTAGACAACACTCTCCCCTCTCATTGCTATGCATCACCATGATCTTGCGTGTGCGTAGGAAAAATTTTGAAATTACTGCGTTCCCCTACAGTGGCATCCGTGCCTAGGTTTTATGGTTTGATGTTATATGCACGAGTAGAACACAAGTGAGTTGTGGGCGATACAAGTCATACTGCCTACCAGCATGTCATACTTTGGTTCGGCGGTATTGTTGGACGAGACGACCCGGACCAACATTACGCGTACGCTTACGCGAGACCGGTTCTCCCGACGTGCTTTGCACATAGGTGGCTTGCGGGCGACTGTCTCTCCAACTTTAGTTGAACCAAGTGTGGCTACGCCCGGTCCTTGCGAAGGTTAAAACGGAGTCTATTTGACAAACTATCGTTGTGGTTTTGATGCGTAGGTGAGATTGGTTCTTACTTAAGCCCGTAGCAGCCACGTAAAACTTGCAACAACAAAGTAGAGGACGTCTAACTTGTTTTTGCAGGGCATGTTGTGATGTGATATGGCCAAGACATGATGCTAAATTTTATTGTATGAGATGATCATGTTTTGTAACCGAGTTATCGGCAACTGGCAGGAGCCATATGGTTGTCGCTTTATTGTATGCAATGCAATCGCGATGTAATGCTTTACTTTATTACTAAGCGGTAGTGATAGTCGTAGAAGCATAAGATTGGCGAGACGACAATGATGCTACGATGGAGATCAAGGTGTCGCGCCGGTGACGATGGTGATCATGACGGTGCTTCGGAGATGGAGATCACAGGCACAAGATGATGATGGCCATATCATATCACTTATATTGATTGCATGTGATGTTTATCTTTTATGCATCTTATCTTGCTTTGATTGACGGTAGCATTATAAGATGATCTCTCACTAAATTATCAAGAAGTGTTCTCCCTGAGTATGCACCGTTGCGAAAGTTCTTCGTGCTGAGACACCACGTGATGATCGGGTGTGATAGGCTCTACGTTCAAATACAACGGGTGCAAAACAGTTGCACACGCGGAATACTCAGGTTATACTTGACGAGCCAAGCATATACAGATATGGCCTCGGAACACGAAGACCGAAAGGTCGAGCGTGAATCATATAGTACATATGATCAACATAGTGATGTTCACCAATGAAACTACTCCATCTCACGTGATGATCGGACATGGTTTAGTTGATTTGGATCACGTGATCACTTAGAGGATTAGAGGGATGTCTATCTAAGTGGGAGTTCTTAAGTAATATGATTAATTGAACTTAAATTTATCATGAACTTAGTCCCTGATAGTATCTTGCTTTTTATGTTGATTGTAGATAGATGGCTCGTGTTGTTGTTCCGTTGAATTTTAATGCGTTCCTTGAGAAAGCAAAGTTGAAAGATGATGGTAGCAATTACACGGACTGGGTCCGTAACTTGAGGATTATCCTCATTGCTGCACAGAAGAATTACGTCCTGGAAGCACCGCTGGGTGCTAGGCCTGCTGCTGGAGCAACACTAGAAGTTATGAACGTCTGGCAGAGCAAAGCTGATGACTACTCGATAGTTCAGTGTGCCATGCTTTACGGCTTAGAATCGGGACTTCAACGATGTTTTGAACGTCATGGAGCATATGAGATGTTCCAGGAGTTGAAATTAATATTTCAAGCAAATGCCCGGATTGAGAGATATGAAGTCTCCAATAAGTTCTATAGCTGCAAGATGGAGGAGAACAGTTCTGTCAGTGAGCATATACTCAAAATGTCTGGGTATAATAATCACTTGATTCAATTGGGAGTTAATCTTCCATATGATTGTGTCATTGACAGAATTCTCCAATCACTGCCAGTAAGCTACAAGAGCTTCGTGATGAACTATAATATGCAAGGGATGAACAAGACTATTCCCGAGCTCTTCGCAATGCTGAAAGCTGCGGAGGTAGAAATCAAGAAGGAGCATCAAGTGTTGATGGTCAATAAGACCACTAGTTTCAAGAAAAAGGGCAAAGGGAAGAAGAAGAACTTCATGAAGAACGGCAAGCAAGTTGCTGCTCAAGAGAACAAACCCAAGTCTGGACCTAAGCCTGAAACTGAGTGCTTCTACTGCAAGCAGACTGGTCACTGGAAGCGGAACTGCCCCAAGTATTTGGCGGATAAGAAGGATGGCAAGGTGAACAAAGGTATATGTGATATACATGTTGTTGATGTGTACCTTACCAATGCTCGTAGTAGCACCTGGGTATTTGATACTGGTTCTGTTGCTAATATTTGCAACTCGAAACAGGGACTACGGATTAAGCGAAGATTGGCTAAGGACGAGGTGACAATGCGCATGGGAAACGGTTCCAAAGTCGATGTGATCGCGGTCGGCATGCTACCTCTACATCTACCTTCGGGATTAGTATTAGACCTAAATAATTGTTATTTGGTGCCAGCGTTGAGCATGAACATTATATCTGGATCTTGTTTAATGCGAGACGGTTATTCATTTAAATCAGAGAATAATGGTTGTTCTATTTATATGAGTAATATCTTTTATGGTCATGCACCCTTGAAGAGTGGTCTATTCTTATTGAATCTCGATAGTAGTAATACACATATTCATAATGTTGAAGCCAAAAGATGCAGAGTTGATAATGATAGTGCAACTTATTTGTGGCACTGCCGTTTAGGTCATATTGGTGTAAAGCGCATGAAGAAACTCCATACTGATGGACTTTGGAAACCACTTGATTATGAATCACTTGGTACTTGCGAACCGTGCCTCATGGGCAAGATGACTAAAACACCGTTCTCCGGTACTATGGAGAGAGCAACAGATTTGTTGGAAATCGTACATACAGATGTATGTGGTCCGATGCATATTGAGGCTCGTGGCGGATATCGTTATTTTCTCACCTTCACAGATGACTTAAGCAGATATGGGTATATCTACTTAATGAAACACAAGTCTGAAACATTTGAAAAGTTCAAAGAATTTCAGAGTGAAGTTGAAAATCATCATAACAAGAAAATAAAGTTTCTACTATCTGATCGTGGAGGAGAATATTTGAGTTACGAGTTTGGTGTACATTTGGAAAATTGTGGAATAGTTTCGCAACTCACGCCACCCGAAACACCACAGCGTAATGGTGTGTCCGAACGTCGTAATCGTACTTTACTAGATATGGTGCGATCTATGATGTCTCTTACTGATTTACCGCTATCGTTTTGGGGATACGCTCTAGAGACGGCTGCATTCACGTTAAATAGGACACCATCATAATCCGTTGAGACGACGCCTTATGAACTGTGGTTTGGCAAGAAACCAAAGTTGTCGTTTCTGAAAGTTTGGGGTTGCGATGCTTATGTGAAAAAGCTTCAACCTGATAAGCTCGAACCCAAATCGGAGAAATCTGTCTTCATAGGATATCCAAAGGAAACTATTGGATACACCTTCTATCACAGATCCGAAGGAAAGACTTTTGTTGCTAAATTCGGAAACTTTCTAGAGAAGGAGTTTCTCTCGAAAGAAGTGAGTGGGAGGAAAGTAGAACTTGACGAGGTAACTGTACCTGCTCCCTTATTGGAAAGTAGTACATCACAGAAAACTGTTTCAGTGACACCTACACCAGTTAGTGAGGAAGCTAATGATAATGATCATGAAACTTCAGATCAAGATACTACTGAACCTCGTAGGTCAACCAGAGTGAGATCCGCACCAGAGTGGTACGGTAATCCTATTCTGGAAGTCATGCTACTAGATCATGATGAACCTACGAACTATGAAGAAGTGATGGTGAGCCCAGATTCCGCAAAATGGCTTGAAGCCATGAAATCTGAGATGGGATCCATGTATGAGAACAAAGTATGGACTTTGGTTGACTTGCCCGATGATCGGCAAGCGATTGAGAATAAATGGATCTTCAAGAAGAAGACTGACGCTGACGGTAATGTTACTGTCTACAAAGCTCGACTTGTCGCAAAAGGTTTTCGACAAGTTCAAGGGGTTGACTACGATGAGATCTTCTCACCCGTAGCGATGCTTAAGTCTGTCCGAATCATGTTAGCAATTGCCGCATTTTATGATTATGAAATTTGGCAAATGGATGTCAAAACTGCATTCCTGAATGGGTTTCTGGAAGAAGAGTTGTATATGATGCAACCAGAAGGTTTTGTCGATCCAAAGGGAGCTAACAAAGTGTGCAAGCTCCAGCGATCCATTTATGGACTGGTGCAAGCCTCTCGGAGTTGGAATAAACGCTTTGATAGTGTGATCAAAGCATTTGGTTTTATACAGACTTTCGGAGAAGCCTGTATTTACAAGAAAGTGAGTGGGAGCTTTGTAGCATTTCTGATATTATATGTGGATGACATATTACTAATTGGAAATGATATAGAATTTCTGGATAGCATAAAGGGATACTTGAATAAGAGTTTTTCGAGGAAAGACCTCGGTGAAGCTGCTTACATATTAGGCATAAAGATCTATAGAGATAGATCAAGACGCTTAATTGGACTTTCACAAAGCACATACCTTGACAAGATTTTGAAGAAATTCAAAATGGATCAAGCAAAGAAAGGGTTCTTGCCTGTGTTACAAGGTGTGAAGTTGAGTCAGACTCAATGCCCGACCACTGCAGAAGATAGAGAGAAAATGAAAGATGTTCCCTATGCTTCAGCCATAGGCTCTATCATGTATGCAATGCTGTGTACCAGACCTGATGTGTGCCTTGCTATAAGTTTAGCAGGGAGGTACCAAAGTAATCCAGGAGTGGATCACTGGACAGCGGTCAAGAACATCCTGGAATACCTGAAAAGGACTAAGGATATGTTTCTCGTATATGGAGGTGACAAAGAGCTCATCGTAAAAGGTTACGTTGATGCGAGCTTTGACACTGATCCGGACGATTCTAAATCGCAAACCGGATACGTGTTTACATTAAACGGTGGAGCTGTCAGTTGGTGCAGTTCTAAACAAAGCGTCATAGCGGGATCTACATGTGAAGCGGAGTACATAACTGCTTCGGAAGCATCGAACGAAGGAGTCTGGATGAAGGAGTTCATATCCGATCTAGGTGTCATACCTAGTGCATCGGGTCCAATGAAAATCTTTTGTGACAATACTGGTGCAATTGCCTTGGCAAAGGAATCCAGATTTCACAAGAGAACCAAGCACATCAAGAGACGCTTCAATTCCATCCGGGATCTAGTCCAGGTGGGAGACATAGAGATTTGCAAGATACATACGGATCTGAATGTTGCAGATCCGTTGACTAAGCCTCTTCCACGAGCAAAACATGATCAGCACCAAGGCTCCATGGGTGTTAGAATCATTACTGTGTAATCTAGATTATTGACTCTAGTGCAAGTGGGAGACTGAAGGAAATATGCCCTAGAGGCAATAATAAAGTTATTATTTATTTCCTTATATCATGATAAATGTTTATTATTCATGCTAGAATTGTATTAACCGGAAACATAATACATGTGTGAATACATAGACAAACAGAGTGTCACTAGTATGCCTCTACTTGACTAGCTCGTTAATCAAAGATGGTTATGTTTCCTAAACCATGAACAAAGTGTTGTTATTTGATTAACGAGGTCACATCATTAGTTGAATGATCTGATTGACATGACCCATTCCATTAGCTTAGCACACGATCGTTTAGTATGTTGCTATTGCTTTCTTCATGACTTATACATGTTCCTATGACTATGAGATTATGCAACTCCCGTTTGCCGGAGGAACACTTTGGGTGCTACCAAATGTCACAACGTAACTGGGTAATTATAAAGGAGCATTACAAGTGTCTCCAAAGGTACATGTTGGGTTGGCGTATTTCGAGATTAGGATTTGTCACTCCGATTGTCGGAGAGGTATCTCTGGGCCCTCTCGGTAATGCACATCACATAAGCCTTGCAAGCATTACAACTAATATGTTAGTTGTGAGATGATGTATTACGGAACGAGTAAAGAGACTTGCCGGTAACAAGATTGAACTAGGTATTGGATACCGACGATCGAATCTCGGGCAAGTAACATACCGATGACAAAGGAAACAACGTATGTTGTTATGCGGTCTGACCGATAAAGATCTTTGTAGAATATGTAGGAGCCAATATGGGCATCCAGGTCCCGCTATTGGTTATTGACCGGAGATGTGTCTCAGTCATGTCTGCATTGTTCTCGAACCATAGGGTCCGCACGCTTAACGTTACGATGACAGTTATTATGAGTTTATGCATTTTGATGTACCAAAGTTAGTTTGGAGTCCCGGATGTGATCACGGACATGACGAGGAGTCTCGAAATGGTCGATACATAAAGATTGATATATTGGAAGCCTATGTTTGGATATCGGAAGTGTTCCGGGTGAAATCGAGATTTTACCGGAGTACCGGGAGGTTACCGGAACCCCCCGGGAGCTATATGGGCCTTAGTGGGCTTTAGTGGAAAGGAGAAAGGGGCAGCCCAAGGTGGGCCGCGCGCCTCCCCCCTCCCCTAGTCCTATTAGGACAAGGAGAGGTGGCCGGCCCCCCTCTCTCTCTTTCCCCCTCGGGGAATCCTATTCCAACTAGGATTGGGGGGGAGTCCTACTCCCGGTAGGAGTAGGACTCCTCCTGCGCCCTCCTCCTGGCCGGCCGGCCCCTCCCCCTTGGATCCTTTATATACGGGGGCAGGGGGCACCTCTAGACACACAAGTTGATCCTTGAGATCGTTCCTTAGCCGTGTGCGGTGCCCCCTGGCACCATATTCCACCTCGATCATATTGTAGCGGTGCTTAGGCGAAGCCCTGCGATGGTAGAACATCAAGATCGTCACCACGCCGTCGTGCTAACGGAACTCCTCCCCGACGCTTTGCTGGATCGGAGCCCGGGGATCGTCATCGAGCTGTACGTGTGCTAAGAACTCGGAGGTGCCGGAGTAACGGTGCTTGGATCGGTCAGATCGGGAAGACGTACGACTACTTCCTCTACGTTGCGTCAACGCTTCCGCAGTCAGTCTGCGTGGGTAAGTAGACAACACTCTCCCCTCTCGTTGCTATGCATCACCATGATCTTGCGTGTGCGTAGGAAATTTTTTGAAATTACTGCATTCCCCTACAGCCGGCGCGCCACCCCATCCTCCTCTTCCCCGAGCGCCCCGGCCTCGCTCACGGCCTCGCCCCCTCCCCCTTCCCCTCGCGGCTGGATCTGCCACCGCAGGCGCAGGAGAAGGAGGGGCGCGTTGTCGAGCGGCGACCCTCGCCACCACTGTTGAAGGACCGGGGTTCCCTCTCTCCATGACGGATAGAAGGGAGGAGCAGAAGCTGAAGGAAGAAGAAGATGAAAGAATGCGGGACGCCATCCCCCCCCCCTCCCGCTCTCTATAAAGGACCGGGTTGGCGCTTGGCCGCCCCGCTCGGCCAATCAAGACACGGGAGGCGCAGGGAGCCAGGGCCGACCCGCTACCCCAACCAGCGACGGCCCGGTTTCCCGCCTCCACCGTTTGCCACCCCAAGCGCATGGGAGACACGTGGCGAATGTGCAGAACCGAAGGGACGGGTGAGGCGACCTCTCCCCACCCCGTGATCGTGGGAGTGGACGCCTCGAGGACCGCGCCTCGGCCCCATTCAGTAAATGGGCCACGCCTCCCTCCATTTATGGGGAAGGCGCAAACCGCCCCCTTAACTGTGACGTGACACATGCATGCAGAGACCAACCCCACGCATGTTGCCCACATCACACGCGCCTCCCCATGCCGCGCCACGCGCGGGAATCATGGGAAGCGCAGCGCGCAAAGAATCTTACCACGGTAAAAACCGCCCCGCCTGCCCGCGCACCGTTTTTGGGCCTATCCCAACAACGCGATGCGCTTATGTGTGGCCCAGGCCCGGGGGCTCCTGTCGGTGTACAAAAAGAGGGGTACACTTTTTGTATCCCTATGACTGTGCACGGGCAGTCTGAGCCGCGAGCACCACCACACCAAGCAAGGCAAGGGAGGTGAGTCAGGGTAAGACCGAAGCTCAAGAGAACTGCGACGCCAAGACCAAGACCACAAAGAACAAAGAGGATGAAGCAGACTCCCCCAGCAAGATCCTTGCCGGGAGACAGTTCTAGCAGCCCCGGCAAGACCCTTGCCGCGGCGACTCATCCCGCGCCTACGGAGCGAATCACCCTTGAGTCCACTGCCCCCAAAGGGCAAGGATTCGGGAGACATCCCCGTGGCGACATGCAGATCTTTGTGAAGACTTTCAAGACCGGATACGCACTAAGGAGACGACAACCCTTGGCGGGATCCCAGACGAGGAAGACCACAAGGCCCCCGGCAAGCGCCTTGCCGGGGATGACAGCAGGCGCCTCGGCAAGGCCCTTGCCGAGGACACCCGCAGGGCCACCGTCAGGCCCACGCCGACTGAGCCTCCACCACCACATGCATGCAGCTGCCGACCCAACCAGCTGGGCAGGCACCTGCGTGGCGGCATGCAGATCTTCGTGAAGACCCACCACTGCGCCACCTCAGCTGCCTGCCTACCTATGTGGCATCGCAGGCGTTGCTGGCCAGGGTGTGTGTCGACACAAGAAGGAGCGGCGATGACAGACGAGGCAGATCTCTCCCCCGTCCCCGATAAAGCAAGGACACCTAAGCAAGACGCATTAAATGCGCCTTGTCATGTAATGCGAGGGATAACCTCGCATCACTGTTCCCTTTCCACCTCATGTGTGCCATTGTGGCCACCCCTTTTCCTATAAAAGGAGGCCCGAGGCGACCAGGAGAGGGATTTGGCTATTTGGAGCTCCTCACGCCCCATAGCTAGCTCAAGAACACAAATACACAATCCACTAAAGCAGGAGTAGGGTTTTACGCATCCTTGCGGCCCGAACCTGGATAAACGAACTGTGTGCTACCTGCTTGATCCGCTCTTCTCATGACCCCGCGCCCCGCTAACCGTAGTAGGGATTCTCGTGATCCCATAGGTGTCGTTCCCACCGACAAGACGTCACTCCATGGTGGGCGCAAAAGGCAGCCCCCCTACTCTTATTTCGGATTGTAATCAAGAGGAAGATAACTGTTCTGAGGGGGGTTCTGAAGGATAAGCCCACTCATATTTGCCCACCGAGGTCTTCGCTCTAACTTGGCATGCTGATGTTGGTAATGCCATGCATATGGTGCCTTGCATTGCTTACTTTATACATCAAATATGTCATCTACTTAGTTTAGACATGCTTTGTGTGAATGCCATCTATTTAGTTTATTTATCATATATGTGAATTATGCAACGCCATCTTGTTTAGCCAGGCATCATATATGTGAATTTTGCAATGCCATCCTGCTTAGCCAGTCATCTTATATGTGAATTATATCATTCCATCCTTTTTTCATTACGTATTACATTTGTCAACAATGTTAGTACATTCAACTACTCTTCGTGTGCATCAGCCATTTGACATGGTGATGGAAAATTCTGGAGTGAAAACAAGGTCTTCAGAGCAGACTATGCTATCTGACGAAGCGCATACCTCGTTGGTTACGGATAGCTCCTCAGAGGAGGATTCAGAGACAGATGACCAGTCCTATCCCCTCCCAAGGTGCATGCTCTAACTTGGCAGGGTTATGTTGCTCATATCATGCGTACAGTGTCTTGCATTGCTATGTCATTTGATTAGTTTAGACATGCTTTGTGTGAATGCCACCTGTTTAGTGTCTAATTACCATATATGTGAATTATGCAATGCCATCTTGTTGCAAGACATTATATATGTGAATTATGCAATGCTATCTTGTTGCAAGGCATTATATATGTGAACTATGTAATGCCATGTTGTTTAGCCAATCATCATATATGTGAATTATATCATGCTATCCTTTTTTGTATTACGCGTTCCGTTTGTCGACAACGTTTGTATATTCAACTATTCTTCCTGTGCATCAGCCATTTGAAGCGGTGATGGGAGTATCTGGAGTGAAAACAGGGTATTCAGAGCAGACAATGCTACCTGCTGAAGCAGACATCTTGCTGGTTACAGAGAGCTCCTCATAGGAGGATTCAGAGACTGATGACCAGTCCTATTTCCCCCCTGAGGTCTATGCTCAAACTTGGCAGGGTTATATTACTCATATCATGCGTGTTCTCTTGCATTGCTTAGTTTTTACATCATATATGCGATTTCCATCTGCTTACTTGCTTAGTATATAAATTATATCATGCCATCATGTTTACATAGACAGCATCTATCTGAATTATGGCATGCCGACCCATTTAATAAAGACATCATATAGTTATATCATCTCATCCTGTTTAGTGTTTACAGTCATCACATTTTGAATTATGTCATTCTATCCGTGAATTATATCATGCTATCATGTTTCCATAGGCGGCATGTATGTGAATTATGGCATGCCAACCTATTTAATAAATACATTATATAATTATATCATGTCATCTTGTTTACATAGTCGTCATATTTTGAACTATGTCTTTCCATCCTTTTTAGTTAACCATCATATATGTGAAATTGTGTCATGCTATCATGTTTAGTTAGCCATCATATATGTGAAATTGTGTCATGCTATCATGTTTGGTTAGACAACATAAATGTGAATTGCTTCATGCCCTCTTTTATTCCTCACTATCCATTGCACCTGTCTGTCATACAATGTCTGTACATTCAATTACTTTTCTTGTTTATCATCCATTTGAATTGGAGAGGGTGATGGCAGTATCTAAGGGAGTAACAACATGGTCTTCAGAAAAGATTGTGCTACCAGTCAATGCAGATAGAACCACGGTTGTACTTTCCCAAGAACCAGCCCCACCACACATAACCCAGACTCTCGCAGATTGTACCCCTACCCAGTTGGACAGAGAACTAGCTACACCCCTTCTAACCCCAACCCCAGCAGATAGTAACCCAATTCCAGTTGACACAGCACTGTCTCCACCACAAAGCACCCAAACACGAGCAGTTAGTAAGGGAACTGTAGTGCCCAAAGCACTAGGACCACCACTCTGAATCCCAACTCAATGCTTAAAGCAGAAAAAGAATTGTTCTTAGGTCAGGTTCTGTAGCTACGGTTCATACTCCTTTGCTATTGCATCACTATATTTACTCATACCAACTATTTTCAAACTTCGAGGATGGAATTGAAACTCCAATGGTGCAACAGGTATGTTTTAAACCTGTTTCTTTAACTGGCTTGCTGTTGTAACTTGCTCTGTGTTGATTTCAGTTTCATTGAATAGACATTTATGTTCTCATGTCATGCACATTACAAGTGTTGTTATTGCTCTGTAGTTTCCCACACTTATATTATGTCTATTACGCTTTGTCTTGAACAAATATTATTTGAACCGTGTCTCTATCTTGATTTGGCAACAAAAACTAGAATGATATAGACCATACAATGACCATGGTACATAGATATATGTTTGTTTTATGTTGTTATCCTGTCCACTTTACTACTGAACTGATTTACAAAAATGAGTTTCATATACAACATGGTAAACTTGTGATGTGTCTGCTTGTTTCTCTTTTAGAATGCGGACAAAATATTAGAGAAGAGTACCCGTTATGCAATGGTAAAGGAAGTAATGCAGATAAGGTTCAAGATAGTGAGACATCCCTATTGGTCTCCAAAAAAGCTGATAAAAACTATCTTGATGACAGTGAGACAACCCAAAAGTCATGTCTTGATGTAGTGTTCGAGTTACTGGCCACTACTGCTGGCACAAGCTCTTCGAACTCGCTGCCTGAATCAGTTCGTCTTCTTGAGTCTCAACTTCAAGTTGAAAGACATCGATCAGATGTGTTGCGACATGAAGCTGAAGGACTGAGGAAGTCCTGCAGAATTCAGACGCATACTTTCTGGTGCAGCAGCAAGCGCTGGAGGATTTAAGCGCCAAACAAGAGAAAGTTAATAAGCTTGCTAACCATCTTGCCAGCATTATGGGTACCCAGGATATTGTTTCTTGAGATCTTCTGAAGTGGTTTCAATTCTGGACTTGTTCTACCGTGGCGGTTATTTGCAGTGGTCGCCAACTTTGACAACCAGTGTATGTGATATGCTGCTTTGTTCCCTATTTTTGCACTGGTGGCGAACTTTGATGCCCAGTGGATGTAATATTTGTAATAGCTGTGATAGCCTAGCGTAAGTTGCTTGCTTATTTATTTCCTTGTCTTGTTTATTTTTTTGCTTGTAGTCAGTGCAGTTCTTTTTCCGCGGTTTGCTAGTGGCCACAATAACCTATTTTTTAAACTAGCCCACAATAACCATGGGCTACATATTTATTGTAGTGACCATGGGCCTCCTACGGGCCGTAGAAAGAATGGGCCTTCTATGGGTTGTAGTATCAATGGGCCTTCTACGGGCCGTATGATCGATTGACCAAACATGGGCCAATAATAGACCGCATTATGGGTCGTAAACGGGCTAGAGTTGGAATAGTCCATTCATGGGCCGATCATAACGGGCCATCGTTAATTGGTCGTATTTGATGACGCTATGAAAACGGCCCAACGGATTAACGGGCCATAAACGGGTCGACTATAACCACAGGCTGAATTTGGCCCACAAGCAGAAAAGGCCCGTAACAGACCATAAGTAACCAAATGCTGGAAATGAGCCCAAGAATAAATGGGCCCTAAGAAGGCTGAAAGATAACACGGTTTGGAAACGGCCCAATGGAATAATGGGTCGTTAATGGGTATAAAGTGGTACACTGTTCATTACGGGCCAGTTTCACCACGGGCCATTAATGGGCCAAGAGTTACAAAGGGCCTCATATGGGCCAAAAGATGTCCTGGGCCATACATGGGCCGGAAGTTACAATGGGCTGGAATCATATTGGATGGCCCTGATGAAGCTACTGGGCTTAATTCCGATAGGCCATAACGGGTCGTGAGTTAGCGGGTCGTAAATGGGCTATATACAAACATGCCGTTAACAGGCTTTCCGTGGGCCGGCCTGCTACCTTTTGACCAAGTCAAACGGGTCGGCCTTTTCACCGGAATGCTCTATTGGGCCGTGCCATGTGTCGACATATCATAGGCACCTCCTGTCCAATGAGTGGATGACATCTGTCCCAACGGTGATCCAATATGTGGTTCCTCCGGCCAATGAGAATTTTACACGTGGAAAATCCCCATTGGTCCGGGCTGTTAACAGGTTATCGAATTCAGAACCGGACCCGATAGCTTAACGGTGACCCATTACGGTGGATGCCACGTGTCGGTTACCCTTGACAAAATCACTTCCATGACACGCCATTTATCGTCATGAAAGTGGACACTTCCGCGATGATAATTTTGGTAATGTCATGGAACACTTCTATGATAGCACAGGTATGACTATCTTGATTCTGTCATAAAATCGTCATGGATGTACATGCATGACAGAAAACGTGATCTACTATGACAAACACGTATCATCATAGAAGTGTATTTTTTGTAATGGTATGTATGGCCCCGGTGATTCTCTCACAATGATCCAAGATGATCAAATATGGTAATATGGTATGCTATGTGGCGATGCTATGGCTATCGCTTACAAGCTCTTTGTTTTCTCTTTGCTTAGAAGCTTTCCTCTCTTTTGATATTTTCCTTAGGCCACTTATGCGAAATGTTCGAACCAAGATAGCAATAATGTATATGCGGGAACAATTTATAACACACAAGATGATACGATATATGCATGCTATGATAGCTATGCGGAATGTGTATCACTAAAGTACACAAGTAACGTTGTCCGGCAATACTCAAATGGCTAGTCTCGATAGGAAAGTGACGCAAAATGGGCTTGGGGTTAACAGTGCAATGGCAAGGGAGAATCTACGATGATGTCGTCGAGGTTATCGTCCTTGCTTATGGTTGGGTTGTAAAATGGTGAAGTGGTCATTGTCGATGTTCGTGGCAAAAATGATCGGCGGTGATGTCGGTGTCCAGCCGTTCCTAAGTAACCAAAACACGTTAGGAAACAGAAAACCGCAACTCAAAATCTCAATGGCAAATGTCAAATGTGTAGCGGAAAGTGGTGGTAAGGCTATTGATGTCAATGGGTTTGCGGAAGTGGTATGGTGGGGCTCGAAGTTGGTGATGCGAAAGTATGGTGGTGGCCGAAATTTTCTAAAGAAAAATCAGTTTTGACAGTCGTAGTCGGATGATCCGGGTCTGGGCCCGACTGATCTGGGCTAGTCTGGATGATCCACGACTCGGTCTAGATGATCCGGGCAGGTCAATTTGCGCGGCTATGGGATCAGGAAGAACTCCAAAACGGGTAGAAAAAGAAAAATTGAGGCGATTTCGTGTTGGAGATGGTGGGGAATGCTAGATCCACTTGCAACACAACGAATCCAAGGATCAAATTCAACAATACATCATCAAACCAACAAATCACAAAAAAAATTGGTATGGCTATTTTTGTGGGGATTTTTGGAATTGAACAAAAACACACAAAATTAGGCTAGAAAGTGGGGGTAGGGACTCCAAATTCATGATCAATATGGCTCATGATACCAAGATGATGTAGGGTGGAACCCAAAGGGCCAATCTTTCATGAATGGGAGGGGGTCCCACGAAGAACACAAGGGGGGAAACACTCAATCAACAAGATCCAAATCACACATGTGCTAAATCCACATACACAAGAGGAGATACAAAGATCCAAAGTCAACACAAGAGGGTACATAGGTAGCTAGTTCATCCCCATCCTTGAAGGAGAGAGGTCTTGAATCCTAGGAGGATCTTCCCATGAAGGGGTCTTGAATCGACTAGGGCGATCTCTCACATGGAGGCCTTGATCTCCATGGGAGTAAGGGGGTAAGTGGATGAGCAAATATCTATCTTGAGCTATTACAATGCTAACCCTAAAACGTAGGTGGAGGAGTATATATAGTCTAGGGGGGATAGAGGTATATGGGCCTCGGCCCAAGTCATGCACACAGGCAGGGTCCGGATGATCTGGATGGCGGTCTGGATCGTCTGGCAGCGTCGATGTGGTCGTGGCTGGCCGGGATGTCCAGGACCTGGTTCGAACGCCCGGCTGGCTTCAGATGATCTGGGTGAAGTCCCACATGATCCAGCTTCATCGAGGCGACTTTTGTACTCTTCGGGTGCGTGGTCCGGATCGCCGGGGGGGTACGGATCATCCGAGCTTGGTCTGGATCGTCTGAGACTTTGTCTGGATCGTCCGGGCAGCCGCTGACTTGCCTCATTTGCGCTCTGTCTTCGCGTTTGCTTTCCTCGCTCGATCGGACTTGCTCCTTAGCTTCTCCATAGATGGTTCCTTGGTACCTGAGTATGCAAAGTGTCTCCGCTTGAGGTAGTAGCCATGTCTCATGTGATTCGAAAGGGAGTTGCGAGAGGAGAGATGTCACCTCGGTCTTGAGAGCTCTTGCACGTGCTCGTGTCATCGGTCCACTTGGCACTTGAGGAAACGAAGGTAGGTCCATGGGGGTGACTGTGGGATGCTCCGCATCAGGGTGCTTGCCACATCGACCCGTCGATTAGTTATGGTCGGGTCGACGACCCATCAAAGACTGATGAATGGGCCATGTTGGCCCTGGCCCTCAGCGAAATCAAGATGAAGATCTCCTGAAGGCTTGGCGTACACTTCAAGCATATGTGAAAGAATAGTGTGTTTATTCCTAAATTGTAACCGGCCATGTGTAAACCCTAGGTACCTCCGATGTCTATAAGTCGTGGGTTTAGTCCAATAGAGGGTATGCATACTCATTCGCAAGGTTTAGAGCTTAGAACAACTCCATATGATCTTGAGGTAGATCAATTTGTATTTTGTGCCCCATCACAATCAATATATAAGAAGCAGGGCGTAGGGTTTTACCTCATCAAGAGGGAACGAACCTGGCTAAAACATCGTGTCCCTACCTCTCCTATTACCATCTAGCACTGATCACCAAGCTTGGGACCCCCTGCCCGAGATCTGCCGGTTTTTACATCGACATCACCAACAACAAACACTGCAAAAGCGAATCGAGGATCCAAACCTAAACTGATTGGAAGAACAAATGGCACACATGACGATGAAGCAAGGAGGACGCACACAAACAACAGCACCGGCAGCGAAGCTCAACGAACCAGGCGTTGCAAAGCGAAGCACGAGCCAAACAACTCTGTGTGGCGTGCAGCGAACGACATAAAGCAGGAAACATAGAGGAAAACCATGTCGCAGTAAGAAAAGGACATGAGAGAAATTACACTACGCACGCAAGAAAAAAACTAAACCCATACATGGGTTCATACATGTCCACACGGGGCCATTAGCAGCGAAAGAACGGCCGATGTCTCACACGTGGCAGAGAAAAGGGCGAGACTAAAATCGATTCTGGTCCGATGATGCACCGACCCGAAACAGACTTGTAGGACCAGCGGCATATGGTGGTGAACAACACCGATCGTGCACAAGACGCGCACAAACACCACAGTAGACCCGACAACATCGAACAGCCAAGGTGGATCATGTACACCTTTTGTTGTTGTCGCGGGAATCCTTTATGACTAAACCAACAAAGGATGTGCATGATCCACCAATTTGTGGTTGCAATTCATTTATTTGTACCTGAATGACAAGGTAGACACGACTGCATTTCAGTTTCGTCGCGCTCTACAGATATGTTGTCAGGTTATACCACACCTTCAATGCGCGCATGATACCAACTTTGAAAAATTAATATTTAATGTTCCAAAAAATTCTGAAATTTTTTGTGAATGTTCACAATGTATGTAACCCCTAAAAGACAAATTCAGCATCTGGATTTGTCCTTTTTTGTTTCTCAATGTGCATTTCGAATTTGAAACTGAAATATTTAGGGGTTGTAGACACATTCCTTGTGAACATTCATGATTTTTTCAGAATTTTTGGAGATATTTTAAACTGATTCTTTTGAAATGGGTATCACTGGATATTCTCCCGCGTTGTTACATATAACCTCTGGATCATCTGTGATAAGAGATGCATGCATTTCTGTCTGCGCAGGGGATTGGCACTCTGGTCCAGTTGGATGCACATTGTTTTTTATATTGCTCACCCTCCATAATGCCGAATGGTGCGTGATTGTTCTTATTGCACAGGATACGGGCATGGTGATCTAATCGGTCTTAAACTACACCGCTGTAGCTGACCGCTGTCGTAAGCAATCAAAAAAAGAAATGGTCAATCTTAGTACATATTACCTGCACACGGTGACCGGCTGTGCATGTGCGCCGGCCCAAATTTGGGCCGGTCGCACAGTAGACGTTGGATGCGAGCCGCCTGGGCCGTTCGATCCAAAAAAACGGTTCGTCGTCCTTATTTTCTTCTTCCTCGCGCGCGCCGAGCCTCACCTCCTGTTGGAGAACCGCGCCACACCCCGCGTTCGTCGCGCTCGTCGCCCGCCTCTGTGCTCGTCGCTTGCCACCGCGCTCGTGGCTCCTGGTCGCCGCGCTCATCGCTCGCCGCCGTGCTCGTTGCGCTCATCGCTCCTGGTCGCCGCGCACGTCACTCTCGGTCGCCGCCTGTTGTAGCAAAAACGCGTCGCCGTAGCCGTAGCCGTCGCCGGTTGTAGCTCGCCCAACAAATTGAGTCACTGGTTGTAACAAACGACGCCGTTGGTTCCAGCAAAAATGACATCGTCGCAGGTTTCAGCATTTTGGTTAAAGCTTTCCCGGTCTCTGGTAGAAGCTTTTTCATCTGCGGGATGAAGCTTTTTTTTTTAAACGGTTGCAACTTTTCATGTGTTCCTAAAAAGCGATTGAAACTTTTGTAGTGGCTGGCTGAAGATTTTCAATCCCTGGTTGAAGCACAGGGAAGGAGATCTAGGGAGAGGAGGGATTGCGGCGGCGACCGGTGGTGCAGGATGGGCGGTCGCAACTGTGAGGATGCCGTGGTACGCGGAGGGGGAGCTCCGTAGCTGAGCAAGTGGGGGAGGAAGGAAAGGGACGCGTGACGGATCCTGTGGATCGCGTGCGACCGGCCGAACGCTCGGCTGGCGCACCGTCTACAAACGGTTCCCTTGTGCATTCTGTTGTTACTCAAGTTGAACGTGGGAAATGTGGAAAGCCTGACGTCAAGGCAAATATATCAGCAGTATTTATTTACTTATTTGAAACGGAGACAAAAGAGTTGCCTTAACTAAGCAGTAATAGAGTTTGGAGTTGAGCAGCAGTAAATGAATCAGCCATACTCAGTTGGAGAACCTTGTGCGGTTGTGCCAAGGTTGTGAAAGCATTTGGCCTTGGGAAATTCTCAGCGTGTTCAAACCTTTCATTGCATGAATTGCTACTACGAACACAATTGCACCCTCCGTTGTGGCACTAGATTCATTGGTAGAAGATCAGTGCGACCACAAATATAGCCTTTTAAAATTTTGAAACACGGATTGAAAATTGGATGAGATCTTGACTGAGAAGAATGAAAAGCTGGGAACAAAAAATGTGTACAATTATGAGGCTTTTTAGATCCAATCAAGTCTTAAATTCCGCAAGTGAAGAATTGGGCTACTGGAATTAGAAACTTTGCCACAGCGCATAAAATCAAAACATCAGATGCTTCTATCAGGAGATTCCTCAAAACAAAAACTCGACCCGGTAGAGACCCACAAACAAATCTCCGTTGCAATCAGTTGATGGGTTCCAAAAACATCTGGGTACAAACATTAAGACCTGGATGTCTTATCAACAGTCCAGAGCAGCTACATCTCCAGTCACACGTGCCTATGTTCATACCGAGAATTCTACCAAGTGTATGTTCTACATCAATTCTGACCCATCAATCTTCGGGTCGAGGCATTTTATGTTCTTCATGTCTACCACCAAGCTGAGCATCATGGTGGCTCACGCTGTGCTTTGGTGCATCACTAGGGTGCTGCGGCTTGTGCTCGAAACGATCATTTCTCTTGGTTAGAGAATGCTCATCTTCAATGTCCGCCAGAACTTCAGCCTCTTTCAGTCTCTGGAACATTCTGATCACCATTGTTGTCCCCATTTTCTGCAACGCCATCAGCATTACGGTGATCCTCTTGATGCATACTACAATCGTTCCTCTCCTGCTTGATCTTCTCATCCTCAACAGCCAACTCTACATCATGTTCTAATTCCCTCTCAAGTAGGTCGTCATCATCCATCACATGTACCTTCCTAGCAACATCACCTTTCAATTTTCTTCGCTTCTCCAAAGCTGCCTTTACCTTGTCCTTGTCAATTTTATTCATGGCATCCATCATGGAGGATGAGACACTGGGATCACCACTGTTACTGAGATTACCATCTCTCGATTCACTGGAACTAGCATGCGATGGAAGAGGTTTCTCTTCTGTTGGAATACCAGATTTGTCGCTGGGCCTGGAACTTCTCGGCAAGGACTTTGTGCCATCATGCAAACCATCCTTTGTACTAGTATCAACTCTACCTCCACTCTGACAGCTTGTTTTGTTGTTTTCATGGCCACCATTGTCATTTTGAAGACTTTTCTGGCTACCAATCTGCTTGTGTGGCTTTGAGTGCTCAGCACCATTGTGAATTGGAACACCTGTTGATGTAGAAGGATTGGAATCTGACTGTTTGGATGCTGGATGATGCATAACAGGAGGTTCCTCGGAGTTGGCTTCTGCTTTTACGGAGATCCTTTGATTAGGCACACCCGCTGAGCTCCCTTCAGCTTCATTCTCATTTGTTGGTTGCGACTGTACAACGCGGTTTTGCTCATACAGCTCTAACATTTGATTGCTAACCTCTGCAATCAATGAATAAAAGAAATGCATTAGTATTAGACGTGAATTTATCACGCCATGTTACCAAAGCTCAACTACAAATTAACTGCTACTCCCTCTGTTCACAAATATAAGATGTTTTGGATATTTTAATACGGACTACATACGGACTGAAATGAGTGAACAAACACACTAAAACGTGTCTATATACATCCGGTTCACAAAGAAGTTAGAACATGTTATATTTTATGAAAGGAGGGAGTAGAAGATGAATCAAAGCCATGAACAAGGACTACTATGGAGCACCATTGAAACAGACCAGATTCTACAAGACCAAAGGATTTTCTGGAACCATCAAATCTTCAAGCAACTGACTGAAAATCATGCACTTTGTTTCCTGTTTGTAAACAGTCGGGTGCTCTTAGATTGAGAAGGTGGCCTTTTCTTAGCTATCTAGAGATGACTACAAAACATGTTATACAGTGTATTATCTTGTAATGTTATCTCTAGTGGTTAATTTTTGCATGCATATAAAACAATGTAGTGATAAAATTAGAAAACATGTGTAAGAGATGGCATCCACTACAATGGAGAATAATATCTTATCTCAAGCGCTAAGAGATCATCTCTTAGGGGTTTTTGAGGATGAAATCATCTCTTAGTTGAGGCAAGGAAAAGGCTGAAATCACCCCCATTGTACATGCCCTTATAATCTATTATGGATATTCTATTTGGCAGGTACAGAGGAGACTAAAAGTGTCTTGCCAGATCTATGAACCACTGAACTGGCTTAACTAGTCCCATATGAAGCAATAGTCACTAGAAAAAGTCAGAGCTGGAACGCATGATAGTAAAGTAAATAATTCATAAAACTGTGTACAGCAACTACACCATATATAATTAGACTTCGGCTTTATACCCACCACTAGCATAATGATCGCGTTGCTACAGAACCAAAAACTGATTGCAGTTGTATTTGATTAGTAGCATACAACAACCAATACACTTGTTACTTGACATCATAAAAAGTAGTCCCTCCCCAAAATATAAGGCATGCTTGACTTTGCACGGTCCTTGATGCATGACTTTGACCATTAATATATACCATAATACATGGATTGAACATGTATCAATAGTATCATCGTATTTGTTTTACAAAACAATTCTACTTCATGTCTTTATAATAATTTCGTAGGCATATATAATCAGTGAAAATCATAGTCAAAGTTGTGGGATGAAGACAAGAAAAGTCAACGCGTGCCTTATATTTTGAGGAGGGGGTAGTACACCATAATCATAAAAGGGTAATAACACCATAGTGGCCAAGTACATGTCATGGCTGGATTTTAAAATTTAAAAGTTAGGATGATGAGGATTACGGAGGAGGGGTGGCCAGAGGGCGGGGAATGGGGAGGAGGGGTGGCTGGGTAAAATATCATTGCCGGATTGACTGGCTGGTTGGTGTCGCAGTAAAAGAAATTGTGTACTGTCATGTACTAGTACTGATCAAATACTTTCCCATTCAAAACATGAGTGAGGTGGTGACTTGCTAGTTTGATTAAGCTGTGTATAGCGGCAAGTGAGGGGTTCGAGAGTCCACAATTGCATTACTTGTTACTGTTTTGTTTATGATCATTTTTCGCAAACCATAAGGCCTTCTTTGGTTCATAGGATAGGAATTTTATAGGAATAGGAAAATCATAGGAAGTGAGATGACATGCATGTCAATTCCTATAGAGAAAGAGATGCCATTTGGTGCATAGGATAGGATTTTTTTTTTCCATTGAGTCTAGGCTAATGGTTTTTTTCCTCCAAAATTTGAGGCCTCTTTTGGTTCATAGGATAGGATTATCATAGGAATAGGAATCTTGTAGGAAATGAGATGACATGTATCTCAAATCCTATGAGTAGGAATAGGAAACAAGATGTCATTTGGTTGACATCAAAGGACTTTTTCCATTGAGTCTAGGCTCTTTTTTATTTTCCTATGGAATGTGGAGGATAGGAACCAATCCTATATAGGAATAGGAATCCATTCCTATGAACCAAAGGGCTCTAATCCTATAAGAATCCTATCCTCTAGAATTCCTATGAAATTCCTCTAAACCAAAGGAGGCCTGAAGGATTGATTCCTATCCTACATAGGAATAGAAATCCATTCCTACAAACCAAAGGGCTTCAAAGGAATTTTTCCTTTGCAAATCCTACCATATAGAATTCCTACAAAGATCCTACAAACCAAAGGAGGCCTAAGAGGGTCCGCTGGGGGTCGAGACTCGACGCATTACCTGTAATTTTTCTGTGATGTATTTTTTACAAACTAAAGAGGGTCAAGTGGCGTTCGAGACTCCACAGCTGCATTACTTGTGACTGTTTTTTTGCATAAACCATAGGAGCGTCCGGTGGGGGTCAGGACTCAAAGCATTACTTGTAACTGTTTTATTGATGTATTTTTTTCAAACCAAAGAGGGTCCAGTGGGGTTCGAGACTCCACGATTGCATTACTTGTGACTGTTTGTTTATGATTATTATTTTTTACAAACCAAGGAGGATCCAACGTATCCTGCATGGGTGAGGAGGATTTGGATGGAGTGGGGGGTGAACCGAGCACCACCACCACCAACTCAAATTTATAAGTAATATATATAGGACTGATTTTCTGCGCTCATGGGAATATGTACTCTCACATTAATATACTTCTCTATCATTCTCAATATACCTTATTAATTATCTAAGATACCTCAATACAAGTTTCATAAAAAGAACATCATCAGAACCCTTAGTTTATAAAATCTAACAATTTTACGTACGAAAAGGCAGTCTACGAGCAAATGATCTGGAACACATTGACTCAAAAGGAATTTTTTATTTAACTCACTTTGCGCTATCTGGTAATTATTAATAAAGCATATTAAAATGATAAAGGGGTAGTATAATGGACTGATCTATGTGGTACATGAAGCGCAGGAGTACGCACGCCCAGGAGTGCAGAATCATTTCCTTAGCTAGAATGAAGCAAAGACACATCCAAATGATTGTTTAACAAGAAAGTTTTGTACATATCCTTATTTTTAGCTACTCAACAAGAATAGTACTTGCAAAAAGATCAGTTTCACACTTTGAAGTATTTTCACAAATGTCCAAGTCATTGTACACTTACTTAGTTACTTTAGTTCTTTCTTTGTATCCCTAAAACCCAGATGCCACAGGAACACATAAAAAGGTGAGTCCCAGTGGTAAAATATACTAAACCACAACAGTAGTCACTGTACAGCAAGGAAGCTAGAAATACAGAAGGAACAAACCAAACAAAGCAGAAGGAAATTTCGAATTACTGACTTTGCATAGAGGAACCAACCTTCCAGCTGTCTTGGTGTCACATCAAACTCCTGATACCAAGCCTTCTCACCGTCATCTGGAAGAAATTTCACTTTGAGAAACTTACCAGCCAAAAAGAGAGCACCTGCTGCAATATGATGGGGCTTGAATTGCAGACAGAGTGAAGTGCGCAGTATACACCCTTTTAAAGGAGGTCTAGTAGACATATAAACTGAATACTGGTATGGCTAAAAAGAACAAGGGTAGCATTAGCATACCCATCATTGACAAAATTCCAGGCAATCTGAGGAAGCGCATTATGAGTAATCTTGAATTTCTTTATCGTTTCAACCAAGGGCTTGTAAGGATGGTGCACATTAAGGTCAAAACCAAGTGTTGCAAGTACAACTCGCTCCCCAAGTAAAATGAGTTCTTTTTGCCGATCATATACTTCCTGCATAAGACAGTAGTAGACAGTTTGTTCAAGCATTATTCCCAGAGGAAATCACTTTGAACTAACTATGAACTGGTGCAGAGAAGATCTACATCGACAGAATATGAAGTGTACCAACAAAATGGAACCTTCACAAATATGTGGCAGATACAGTGGTAACTACAATAGAAAAAGATCTGCATCGATAGGCGAAGTGTACCGATACAGTTGAACGGAACCTACACAAATATGTACCGATACAGTTGAATGGAACCTTCACAAATATGTGGCAGATACAGTGCATTCACTCACCCAAGTTAACACAGCAGATGTTAATTTTTCGAACAAGCACAAACTGAAAATGGAAGCATGCAATGGCAACTATTTATGGCCATCCTCATTTTGTTTATTAACTTTTTCACAAGAAAAATCATCATCGTCACCAGAAATAATTAGGAACCAACATTTGTAGCATGTAGACCTCAAAAGTCACAAAAACCAACGCAAAATGGATCTCAGAGGCATGCATTACAAAACTGAGAAGTACACATACATCAATGATTATGATTCAATCGTAATAGGAAAAGAATACAGTATACAGCATCTACCAGAAAATACTTTGTGTGCACATCATAGAGCAAAATTATTTTATACTCGGTTTGCACCCAACCCATCATAGAGCGAAATTACTTGCTTACAGGAAAGGACATCTGTTATTTTTCCTTGTATCAGCTAAATTAGAGAACGGCAAGATCATACGAGGATATAAATCCTATGATTCAGCACTCCTCCAAAAACAAGAGAAGAACCAAACATTAGCCGGGTGCTGATTGTAAAATATATAGCTGGTAAACTTCAGCAGATGATGATGCAATCAAAACAATTCCAAAATAAATGATATACTGATGAGAAAAGGTTAGGATTCAGATAGAAACAGCCAGCCTTCTACTGGCTATGTTTCAGAAGTTATTTCTGTTATTGTATGAGAACAACAAGATTTATAGGGTGAAATCAGGTCATGCTACAACTTTTGTAAAGGGAAAAAGGTTCACCAAAGAACAATCCATAGCAAAAGAAGCATCCAATTGGATCCATTACATTACCCTCTGCTTGATTTTCTGACCAGCAGCAGGATCCTTTTTATGTATAAGCTCGTAAGAAACCAGGATGACATCCTTCAAAGGCCTAGGTGTTTCTTCGACTTTTCCAGCCAAGAACATGCAAACAGTAGCAATTGTCTGTATAGATGTTAGATTCAGACTTCATTTGCCCATTCGCCATGAAAAAATAAGAATAACTGCATAACAAATAGTATAGAATACTAATATTCTGTCAAGACATATCGAGGAAAATCACACCATTACCACTTCTGCTGCAGATAAGAACACAAGAAATCACATGTACTCCTATTTCAGTAAACACGCTTGGTACTACTTCATGGATAGGGTGATTTCAAATGCTTTCACGTTCAATAATTTAAGAGTACCAGGGCCTAAATCAACTGTGCTGGGTGTTTGAGAGCGGTACCAGGCAAAATATTCATGATAAACCCTCAACCCCGCATAATTGACCAAATGGTGTGCCCACCTGTGAACTGCTATTTATTAACAAGGTCTCAGGCTCTTCTAAACTAAAAATCCCCACATCGCACCAAGAGGATGTACATCTGTGCATCTTATCCTCATAGAAAATACCTACTCTTTGTAACCACCCCCTACAGTTCACTAAAGTACAAGTTGTTTTGACATCTACAGAGTCTGCTGCTAGCTTCAGCACCAACTTCTATTGGACTGGAGAAGTACGAAGTGTATTATTAGCTATTAATTCCTCTGTATGGAGAGAACAATCACCAAACTGGAAAACCATGGAGATAGAAACTATTTGTTATTTTTATTCAAACTAAACTATGAGGCAAAGAACAGAATATTATATAAACTCAAATAAAGTATCTACATGTTATAAAGTTAGAAGCTGCACTTCATCAAATATTTAAAAATTGGACTATAGTTAGTCATTGACTAACACTTACTCGTCTATCATTTTTTGCATGAGATTGACGAAGGTAAAAACGGTGACAGAACACAATAGATGTAGCAATTGTCACTTGTGGCCTACATACAAAGAAAAAATTCAGCATAAGTTGATAGCATAATTCCAGGAAGCGTTGTGGCATTATCTCCACGTGTCATAAAAACTAAAGATACGAGCACAGCAATTTTTATTGCGATTGCAAACTATTAAAGATGTGATGCGTAGCATGGATGCCTTCAAGGGCCAAAAGAAAAAATGCATACAAACATGCATTGCCCAAAACAATTCTAAAATGCCAGACCACCATCGTACAGGGCATATTTTCAGTATATCTTGACATTTCATGTGATATGATAATTTATCGTATTTATGAAGAAAAAAAACCAGCCAGCAGTTCATTCAGAAAAAATGTGCTTGCCATAAGAGTGCTCCATAAAGAAGTAAAATATTATCTTATCAGACAAACAATTGAATATCTCTGGACCAAATATATGCTGGTATAAAACAAAAACACATCAGGAGAAGCAATTATGATACAATGACAATACAAACACACATTTTGAAATATTTAACATCTGGTTGGGTAAGTAGCAGCACTATTTTTTTGGATAAGGGACAGTCAGCCAACAGGCTACAGTATCAATAAATGCATAGAAGGACATAAAATATCTTACACTTTGAGTCGCATCCCCAAATCTTGTAGATAAGTGCAATACGATTTCCGAAGGTAAGTCTCTTTCTTTAAATCAATGCCATCCCTCTTGGACGGAGAATTCTCTTCTATTTCCTTTCTACTGAAATACCATGAAGCACTAAGTTTGCCAGCTTCCTTATTCCCGCTCTTTGTAATTCTGTAGGGGCTATTTTCTACAATTCCATGATGTGACAAATCACTTGGCAGCATAGCCATGTAAGCTCCCAACTACGTTCAGCACACAGTGACGAAGGTAGTCATGAGTTTTAGGACAGTTACTGAGAAAAAAGATACATGATAACATGATACTGATAAGCATAGTCCTGTTGCCAAGCTAAATAGTAAAGATCAAATATAGCTGGCAGATAGCAGGGCCTGCTTGCAACAAATAAGTCAGCACGCCCAATAACTGAACTGTTGGTAAGAATTTGTCTAGTAGAACATGCCGTTACGAATGTATGCAGGGAAGAGATGTACTCGAATGTAATTCGATGGGCTACGACAACTAACATTCAGAAAATAAGCAGTTTAGAAGTTTCTGCAAGTCAAAATTACACAAGTATAAATAATCCACACTGTTAACTTCCTAGGTGCAAATAGCATTAAAAGCAGAAATTGCTAAAAACAATTACTATATGAACAATATAGGTGTGATCAATCCCAATGTCTAGGATAACAATCATGCTGCTATTTTTTTTACGGGCAAACAGTAGGGGAAACCCCTATGGTATTTTTTTTTTAATCATGCTGATATCTACCAGCCAAGGGTATCCACTGGTTAATATGGACAGCCCGGAATTAATTATTGACCTATAGTAAGTCTGTGATCTGGTGAATCCGTGAATGACCTGTTTACACACAAATAACCATTGCCTCTTGATTTTCTTGCTTCCTTTATTCCAACATGCCACTGACTATCTGTGTGACTCCATTTTTTCGGGTCAAACGCATTTGCAGAAACTGACATTCACAGATCGTTCCAAACCCTGACCCTGTTTCGAGCTTAGAATCCTACAGGACACCAGAATCACTGACCACGTGTTCGTGGACAGGTAGGCAATATTTGCAGAATTTACACCCCTGCCAATAACCATTGGACATCTGCTATTGTGGTATCAAAAGCCCCAAAGCCCAGCAAGTTGTTATTTTAGCCAAACTGAAGCATGCAGTAAGCCCTCCAAACCGTAATCTGAATCTATCATATCCAACAAAACAATGACCCAGACCTAAGAGATCTCGCAAAACCGAAGTCAGGACCATTAGACGCGCAAGATCACAATTTGAACCCATACATGACACCTAAAATCAAAGTATTCCGTCTCATCGCGGTATCAACCAACAGCATCAAACGACCACGCCCTAGGGTTCCGAAATTCCAACCTCCCATTGATCGATCTTTCACTTCCTCAGTTGGCAAATCAGAACAATACTGCGGGTAATGCAAGACCCAGGAAATGAAGGACTGATCTAGGGAGAAGAAACATGGATTGGCAATAAAAGAATGGACTGACCTCGCTTGACGCAGCTGCGGACTAGGACGAAGCCGGGAGCGGCTCACAGGGTGGACGCTGCCGGGGCTCCAAGGCTCGACGGAATGCTCGCCCCCGCTGCGTGCGCGGGGGGGCTTCTCCCTTGTGCTACTGCTGTAAAAGAGGCAACCGAAGAAAAAAAACACACTCTTAGTCAAACAACCATCACTCAAGACCATAGTACGTTCATCTCCTTTATTTTTAAAAACGCGTCATATTTGTGTTGCCGCTTATCCTTCTTCTCACCCTCGCCGGCGGTGACCTTAGTGTTCACACAAACCAAACGTGTTAGAATGTGGTTAATCCTAAGACGGCTCTCTCTTCCTCTCCTCCCTCTCCCTCTCTCTCGCTTTCTCTCACATTCGCGATGAGAAATCTATTTGTTTTCCGCTGCGACGTATTCAAACGTATGCATGTGTAGTTCTCGATATTTTCTTTTTCCTATATGATTATAGTGGGTGTTTATTTACAATCTAGATCGTCGCCTGTATGAAAAAAATAGTTCGTGCGCTATAGTTATAAGTTTGCTTCCAAAACAATATTTAAAAAATATTTAACAGGTAAAATTAACATCATGTATAGATTTCACACATTTTTCTAATCAGATTTCATATATAACATATTAAAAACGGAGTTACGGTTTAAAAGATACGTATAATTTAAAAAAACATTTGTTTGAATTAAATATCTTCCAAAATAATATTTATAAATACTTAACAGGTTAAAATAATCTTATATTCTACATATTTTTCTAATCAAATTTCATATATAACATGTTTAAATCGGAGTTATGGTAAAAGATATGGATGGTTTAGAAAAGTATTTGTTTGACTTGATGGAATATCTAAAAAGTCAGGGGGGGTTTGAAAAACTGTAAAATAACGGTTCGATGTGACCTAAATCTAGACCGCGGGTTGATTTCATGAAACTGCAGGGACTTTTTTGTAAATTGGCGCGATGGACAGGCAGAAACCCTACGTGCTTTATTATTAGGTAGAGATTGATAAGGATCGCCTCTGCAAATTTAAGCAAACTATATACGTGAAACGTTATTTGGTGTTTGTCAGACTTTTTAAGATTTCCCAACGAACATATTTGTCACCGTCAGATTATAATGCACACATCTTAAAGCAAAGAGAGAAACACGTGAGCAAAAAGAATCATTCATAGGTCGTCGTGAACGCCCAGCAGACCGCATTTCTTTCCCATCTTTGCTTTTTCTCTCGCTAGCGCCTCATTCCCTAACTCAGGTGTGTTTTGATTTCGGCGATGATGCGTGCGACGACGAAGACGAGGTGGGCGGCACCACCAACGATGTAGAGGCGGGCGACGGCGGAGATGAGGCAGGTGGCGCCACCGACTAGATATAGGCCGCAGACGAAGACAAAGATAGAGGCATGTTGCGCGGCGGTGGGCCAGCGCAACCGACAGGGCGTGTTGCACGAGTGGCGCCACAGTCGAGGTGTGGAAGGAGGTGTGCAACGCCACCATTGCCTCCATCGAGGTCCTCGGTGAGCGGCCCTCGCTGGATCCGTCGAGAAGAGGCGGAGGAGGGGAGCGGTGGCTACTGTCGTGGTTCTAAGACTGACAGTAGAATAGGGGTAGGAATGTAGAGGCAAGATCCTAGCTATGGAGGAGTTGTACACAAGAGTTTACGAGTTCAGGCCCTTCTCGAAGGAAGTAACAGCCCTACGTCTCGGAGCCCAGAGGCGGTCGACTGAATATATGTGTGTGAATTACAGAAAGTGCGAACCCCTGTCCCAGAGGAGGGGGTGGCTTATATAGAGTGCGCCAGGACCCCAGCTCCCCTCCGTTACTCAGGGTTCAATGCCCATAAAGGGGGAACGTTACAGGTAACGTCTGAAGTGAAGTGTTGTAAATGCTCATAAAACTATGGTTTAAACCCTGACCGTTGCAGAGTGAAAGGTTTCTCATCTCCTGGTGGTCGAGTGTCTTCAAGGTGGTCGAGTGAGCACATCTTCGTGGTCGAGTGGATGATGGTTTCTCTTCGACTGCTTCTGATTCTTTGTATAGATGTCCTTGGGGAGGGTATGTTGGACAGGTCCATGACCCTACAATGGGTACATAGCTTCATCATTAGCCCCCGAATGGATCAGGGTTTGAGTGAGGAAGGAGTTGGGAACACTTCCGACCCAATCTTTGTGCTATGAGTATATCTTGTTCTGGAACAGTGAGTTGAGGGGACGACGTCAACTCCTTTCTCAGTCGCCTTGGTCCATTCTTGGTTGTTGTCGAATGAATTTTCACGATAGAATTCTGAATGATAACGTAGAGGATGTTTGTCTTCAGTCTGGCAAGTGGCTCTGTCCTTCACGGATTCCGCGGGATTCAAATTTTGGGAAGCGCGTCAGGCGGGCGGAACCGTGGTTATCGGGACGGATTAGGCAAGTCTCCCCGATCTCTGCGCCACCTTTTTTGCCACGTACTGCGCGCACGACTGTTGCGGGATTTGTTTAGATCGTCTGGGTCCACCGGTCAGTCACTCGGGGAACGACCTTATAAAAGGCACCAGACTAGGCCTCTGCCCCGTGCACTCTCATTCTCTCTTCTTCTTCCCCCGATCTCTCTGCCACGCTCGCTTCCGCCCTCGTCGCCAGACCTTTGCTCGAGCTCGCCCTGTCGCCATGGGGAAGGAGAAGACGGTGGCACTGGAACGTGCCAGGAAGGCGACCGCGAAGGCGAAGGGCAAGCGAACCAGCAGGGGCGGATCCTCGTTGAGATCCGGCCTGCCGGCGGGCTGGATCCAGGGCGACTGGATCCGCTCGGCAATCACCTAGGACGACCTCGATGACCTGGTGGAGGGGGGACTGATCCCCCACAAGTCGGCATGGCTCCCGGGGAACGAGACCGAGCCGCAGCCAAGGGAGGGTGAGTGTGTTCTCCTCGCCACCCACGTAGATCGCGGATTCTCACTGCCTCCCCATCCTTTCTTCCGGGTTTTTTTGAACTTCTTTGGGGATCAGCTCCACCATTTCACTCCAAACACCATAGTCTATCTGGCTGCTTTTGTGTCGATGTGTGAAAATTTCTTGGGCTGTCGACCGCACTGGGGTCTTTTCAAACACATCTTCACCTGCCTCTCCCAGTCGGTCAAAAAGGCCAAGTCGAGTGATGAGAAGACACAAGTGATCCAGATGTGCGGGGGTCTGGGGATCCAGATGAGGAGCAAGAGTACCTTCCCAGCCATGATCCTTCTCGACTCGGTCCGGGGCTGGCGGTCGACTTGGTTCTACTGCAAGGATCAACCGACCCCGGGTCAGTCGACTGGACTTCCTCCCTTTTCCTTGGCTCGAGTGGAGAAGCTTGCCCCCCTGAAGGTAGTTCCAGAAGAGAAGGCGCAGGTCAAGGTGTTGGTCGAGCGGGTCGTCCAACTTGTCCGCGACGGGGTGACCGGGATGGACCTGTTGGAGGTCTTTCTCGGTCGACGCATCCAACCGCTTCACGCGTGTGATCATCCGAGGTGGATGTACTCTGGGCTCGAGGATTCCACTCGGATCCACCCGGAGGATGTCATCGAGGATACCTTGGAGAAGTGGTTGATGGGGATCACCAGCAACAAAGACAACCCCCGGGGGTCTAGGAGGGTGATTCCATTCGACAACTCGCACCAGCCGGAGCAAGTATAATTTTGTTTTGTCAAGTATCTTTCCGATTCACCGTGTGATATCTTGCTTATGGTCAACTGAATTTCCTTTGATCGTTGTCCTTTTAGGCCCTCATCGACATGTACTCAATGCCGAACGGAGTGCAGGACCAAGACGCCGAGGAAGAAGCGAGCGGGGGCAAGAGCGGCGAGGAGCATTCGGATGCCGAGGAGGACGAGGAGAGCGACGAATCGACTGATGACGAAGAAGTCGACTCGCGTCCTCGCAGGGAGAGGAGATCCAAACACGCTCACAACCCAGCGAGCGCTCCGGACTTGGCGGCCGCGCCGATTGGTCAGTCTTCGAAGCGTCCCAGGACGTCTTCCCCAACGCCGACTGAGAAGGCTCCAAAGCAGTCCAAAGTTGCACCGCCTCCCGCGCCGAAAGCGTCAAAAGTCACCTCCTCCAAACTGCCAAAAGCTTTTCCCAGGATCAAAGTGACCGTTCCTACTATCTATGGGTAACCATCTGACTTGTCTTTTTCGTCGACTCGATTACTGGATGTAACCGATTGAATGTGGGCCTTTGCAGTGCTGCTATGTCAGGAACCTCTTCTTTCCAGTACCGGGACGAGGAAATGGAAGATGCGGTAACCTCCAACCCAGGTATAAACTCTTGCGATTTTGTTCTTGATTCTTTGGTCGATTGCGTTCGAGTGGTTCACTTGGGGTCGAATGATCTGCCTTGCAGCTCCAGCCAACGTCATAGATCTTCCAGATGACGATGAAGATGTGGCTCTTAAGCCCAGGAAGAGCAAGAAGGTAGCAGCTGGCAGGATGTGTCGGCAAGAACCAAATACAACACCTCTCGTCTATCAACCTGAGGACGCGGGCAGGGCTTCTGTGACCTTCACTGCACCCTTGTCGAGTGAGCGCCCCGCACCATCGACTGCACCTGTGATTCCTTCAGTCGTCCAACTCCACGCCACGGAGCTCCAATCCGCCGCACCTGGGTCATCTGCTCACTTTTTCACAAGCTACCCCATCCCGGACAACCAGTCGGAAGCGGCTGCGGAAGCCATCCAACAAGCTGACATGATGATGGAGCGGGTGAAGATAGTGCATGAGAACAGCCAGGCTGCCTACGACGCCAGCGCTGCTCTTCGGGCCAATGTCCAGGTGAGTAGGCTTTCCGACTGCTTTTGCTCTACGGGGATATGTTACCCGAAAAATCTTCTTCTACACAATCTCCTGCTGTTCGCATCGAATTAGAGCACCCGCTGGGTGTTTTGTTGTTTTCGGTAATTTCGATCTTCCGCTCGGTCTGGGCGAGTGGGATCTAAACCGGTGGGGGCATGCTAAGTGCACCCACTGGGTGTAGTCCTCGAGACCGCGGTCGACTGCTGGCAGTCGACTGAGGTCTGAGTTCTTCTTTCTTTTCTTCTTTACTCCTTACACTCGACTCCGGCGGGCCGGTCGAGTAGGATTCGAACCGGTGGGGGCACGCCAAGTGCACCCACTGGGTGTATTCCCCGAGACCGCGGTCGACTGCTGGCAGTCGACTGGGGTCTGAACATCTTTCTTTTTACTGGTCCGCGCGGACCGGTCGAGTTGAGTCTTAGTCAGCGGGGGCACGCCAAGTGCACCCGCTGGGTGTAGCCCCTGAGACCGCAGTCGACTGTGTGCAGTCGGCTGGGGTCTAAGCGAATTTCTTTAGGTTTTATTCACTCGAAAGTAAACAACCTTTGATCTTATCGACTGATCCGTCTTTTGCCTTCTGCAGAAGTCTTGTACTCTTATTTCTAAGTTTGCTGAACTTGAGGAGAAGCAGAGGCAACTCAACCTCGACTTGGAATTAGCCCAACAGAACCTGAAGAAAGCTTGAGACGAAGCCGCTGGTATGGAAGGTAACTGACTGTCGACTGACTTTCAATATATTTCTTTGATCTCTTCTTTGATTCGATTGTTTCTTTTGCAGAGAAAATGAAGTTGGCTCTAGAGAAGAAGGACTCGGACCTCGCCACCGCGCAAAAAGCAGCCCAAGATAAAACTGCTCTCGCAGACCAGAAGCTTGCTTCAATCAGAACGCTGGAAGGAGAGGTGAACAAACTGAAATCTTGTCTTAATGAAGCTAACCACAAAGTGACCAGTCTGAAGAAGGACAAGGTCATCCTGAATGAAAAGTTGGAGTCTGCGATCCGCAAGAGGAATGACACGGAAGCTTATCTGAGGACTCTTGCCAAGAAGCTTTATCTCATGCTGGAAGGTATTTCTTTTAATCCGACTGTGTTGATGTTTGCGATCGGATCTTGCTTGGTCGATTGACTAATTTTTTGGCTGCAGAATTCTGCCAAGACTTCGACGAGGAAAATGGAAGGGTCGAAACGGGTCTGGACCCTATCGCTTCTCCAGTCTGCAACGAAACTGCGATGAAAGTGCTCCGACTGGAGTCTCGTATCGCCAGCGCCACAAGCTACCTCGTGCGCCTGAAGGAGGTAGTCTCTCGAATCGACTCATCGCTCTGGCCGGGAGGATGCTTCAGAATGACCTGGAATCCCTGATGACTCGACTGAAGGAGATCCCTGACCGAGTGCAAGAATGGAAGAAATCCTCCGCCCGGTGTGGAGCTGACGTGGCGCTGTCCTTGGTGCGAGTCCATTGCAAGGAGGCTCGTGAAGACAAGCTGGCTGCGATCAAAGCCGCTAACACCGAAAAGTATGACTTACAGTCCTTCATGGAGACTTTCATTGCTGCCGCCACTCAGATTGCTGATGGGATCGACCTGGACTCATTCGTGGAGCCTGCCAGCCCTCCTCCGGCCGAGTGAACAAACTTATGAAACTTGAATCTGCTTTAAATTTGCCTCGGAATGCCGAGTGATTGTTGTAACCGTTGAACTCCTTCAGGCTTGATGCCCGAGTACTTTTGATTTGCTGCTTGGAATTTTTAGGTTTTATCTGAATTTGGTTTATTTCCAGATACGCTTGCGTTTGCCTTCGAATGGACTTTGCTCACTGCTGGAATAGTCCTTGCGCTGGAGACGCAGCTCTGAGGTGGCGGCTCCAGTCGACCTGCGCTTCGTCGTCCCTGCGGATAGGGATGGAGTGGACGTTGTACTTGTGCCATAGCTCCGAAGGAGAGGGTTGCAGTCGACCTGCACCTCGTCGTCCTTGCGGATAGGGATGGAGCGGACGTTGTACTTGTGCCGTAGCTCCGAAGGAGAGGGTTGCAGTCGACCTGCACCTCGTTGTCCTTGCGGATAGGGATGGAGCGGATGTTGTACTTGTGTCGTAGCTCCGAAGGAGAAGGTTGCAGTCGACCTGCACCTCGTCATCCTCGTGGATAGGGATGGAGCGGACGTTGTACTTGTGTCGTAGCTCCGAAGGAGAAGGTTGCAGTCAACCTGCACCTCGTCGTCCTCGCGGATAGGGATGGAGCGGACGTTGCACTTGTGTCGTAGCTCCGAAGGAGAAGGTTGCAGTCGACCTGCACCTCGTCGTCCTTGCGGATAGGAGTATGTTTCTAACTTAGGCAAGTACTGGACTGCAGCTAAGTCTCCTAGTGAGAGATCTTAGGCGAGTACTGGACTGCAGCTAAGCCCCCGAGTGGGAGGATTGCTCTCCACTCGGGAGGATTTTTTCAAACTTAGGCGAGTACCGGACTATAGCTAAGCCTCCTAGTGAGAGAACTTAGGCGAGTGCTGGACTGCAGCTAAGCCCCCGAGTGGGAGGATTGCTCTCCACTCGGTAGGATTTTTTCAAACTTAGGCGAGTACCGGACTGCAGCTAAGCCTCCTAGTGGGAGAACTTAGGCGAGTGTTGGACTGCAGCTAAGCCCCCGAGTGGGAGGATTGCTCTCCACTCGGTAGGATTTTTCAAACTTAGGCGAGTACGGGACTGCAGCTAAGCCTCCTAGTGAGAGAACTTAGGCGAGTGCTGGACTGCAGCTAAGCCCCCGAGTGGGAGGATTGCTCTCCACTCGGTAGGATTTTCTTTTGAACTTAGGGGAAACGGGTTCATGACTAAGCCCACCCATTGGGGGATTTCAGAAGTAAATAAGAACACAACAATCGAATGACAGGACCATAAGCTCTTGCCTTTGATAAACAAATTACAAAAGGTGTTTCTTATTACATTTTATTCGAACGAGTGCTTAAGTATAAAAGGGGCGGAGCAGCTCCGCGTTCCAAGCCCGTGGCTCGTCTTTCTGATGCTCGATACTGTAAAGATGGTATGCTCCATTGTGAAGAACTTTGGTGACGATGAAGGGGCCTTCCCAAGTCGGGGCGAGCTTGTGTGGTTTCTGTTGATCCACTCGAAGAACCAGGTCTCCTTCTTGAAAGGCTCGACCCCTCACATTTCTGGCGTGGAATCGACACAAGTCTTGCTGATAAATGGTCAAGCGGATCAAGGCCATCTCTATTTCCTCCTCTAAGAGATCGACTGAATCTTGCCGGGCCTGCTCTGCTTCCTCTTCGGAGAAGAGCTCAACTCGGGGTGCATTGTGGAGCAGGTCACTTGGCAGAACAGCTTCAGCTCCATAGACTAAGAAGAAAGGAGTTCGTCCGGTCGACCGATTAGGAGTTGTCCTTAAACCCCACAGAACTAACGGAAGTTCATCAACCCAAGCACCTGCTGCGTGCTTGAGATCACGCATCAGTCGGGGTTTCAGTCCTTTTAGAATTAGGCCATTGGCTCTTTCTGCTTGTCCATTCGACTGCGGGTGAGCGACAGAAGCATAATCGACTCGAGTGCCCTGAGAGGCGCAGAAAGCTCTGAACTCATCGGAATCGAAGTTCGATCCGTTGTCCATGATGATGCTGTGTGGGACTCCATATCTGAATGTCAATTCTCTAATAAAACTGACAGAAGTGCTAGCATCAAGGTTCTTGATAGGTTTAGCTTTGATCCATTTGGTAAACTTGTCGACTACAACGAGCACATGAGTGAAGGCGCTCTTGCCAGTTCTCAGTGGTCCAACCATATCCAGTCCCCAAACAGCAAAGGGCCAGATGAGGGGGTGGTCTTCAGGGCTGACGCTGGCTTGTGAGACATGTCGGAGTAAAATTGGCAGCCTTCACATCTGTCGACTATATGCTTTAGCCACGATGGGCCGAGAGGACGCATGATGACCACAGGTCCCCGAGTGGATGTCATTGAGGATCATTCGACCTTCTTCTGGTGTTATGCATTTCTGACCGACTCCAGTCACGCTTTCCCTGAACAACTGCCCTCTTATCACAGTAAAGGCCTTGGATCGACAGACGATCTATCGAGCCTCTTCTTCATCCTCTGGGAGTTCTTTCCTGAGGATGTACGCAATGTAGGGAACCGTCCAGTCGGGAGTAATGGCCAGAACCTCCATGATCAGGTTGACCATGGCTGGGACCTCGACTTCAGTCGGATCTGTTGCGCTCTTAGGTTGTGGGAGCTATTTAGTGAAAGGATCTTCCTGAACTATCGGCGTGTGAATATGCTCCAAAAACACATTGCTGGGAATGGCTTCTCTCTTGGAACCTATCTTTGCCAAGTCATCGGCTGCTTGATTTTTCAATCGGGGGATGTGGTGGACCTCTAACCCCTCAAACTTCTTCTCAAGCTTCCTCACCGTGTTGCAGTAACCAGTCATGGCTGGGCTTCTGACTTCCCACTCCTTCATCACTTGATTAACTACCAAATCTGAGTCGCCATAGACTATGAGGCGACAGACACCGAGTGAGATGGCCATGCGCAACCCATACATGAGTGCTTCATATTCTGCTTCATTGTTGGAGGAATCAAAGTGAATCTGGAGGACATATCTGAGCCTATCTCCTCGGGGGGATACTAGAACTACCCCAGCACCAGACTCATTCAGCATCTTGGATCCGTCAAAGAACATGGTCCAGTGCTCCGAGTGAACTTGAATCGGCAGTTGCTGTTTGATCCACTCTGCGAGGAAATCTGCTATTGCTTGGGACTTGATAGCTTTCTTTGCCTCAAACTTGATATCCAAGGGAAGGAGTTCAATTGCCCATTTTGCCACTCGACCAGTTGCATCCCTGTTCTGCAGAATCTCTGACAATGGAGCGTCGCTGACAACTGTAACAGAGTGATCAAAGAAATAGTGTGCAACCTTCTTCGTGGTCATGTAAATCCCATAGACAAGCTTCTGATAGTGAGGATATCTCTGCTTTGACGGGGTCAGGACTTCAGAAATATAATAAACTGGGCGTTGAACCTTATAAGCTTTTCCTTCTTCTTCCCGCTCAACTGTAAGTACTGTATTGACGACTTGTCCAGTGGCTGCTATATAAAGCAGTAGAGGCTCTTTGCTGATTGGAGCAGCAAGCACCCGCTGGGTGGAAAGCAGGGCTTTTATCTCTACAAATGCTGTATCAGCTTCCGGGGTCCACTCGAACTTATCTGATTTCTTCATCAGTCAGTAAAGAGGCAGCGCCTTTTCACCGAGGCGAGAAATGAATCGACTTAAGGCGGCCAAGCAACCAGTAAGCTTCTGGACATCATGCACATGCACAGGGCGTTTCATTCGGAGTATAACGCCCACTTTCTCTGGGTTAGCATCGATTCCTCGTTCAGAAACAAGGAAACCGAGTAACTTTCCGCCCGGAACTCCAAACGTGCACTTTGATGGATTGAGCTTGATATCATACCTTCTGAGGTTGGCAAAGGTTTCAGCAAGGTCAGTCAGTAGGTTGGAAACTTTACGTGACTTGACCATAATGTCATCCATGTATGCTTCCACATTCCGACTGATCTGAGTGAGCAGGCACTTCTGAATCATCCGCATGAATGTGGCTTTGGCGTTCTTCAAGCCGAATGGCATTGTGACATAACAGAAGCACCCAAACAGGGTGATAAAAGTTGTCTTTATTTCGTCGGGTCCGTACAGACGGATCTGGTGGTACCCGGAGTAGGCGTCCAAAAAGGACAAACGCTCGCACCCTGCAGTCGAGTCGACTATCTGATCGATGCGAGGGAGAGGGAAGTGATCTTTCGGGCAGGCCCGATTGATATGCTTGAAATCAATACACATGCGAAGCAAATCGTCTTTCTTTGGGACCATGACAACATTGGCTAACCACTCGGAGTGGTAAATCTCTCGGATAAACTCAGCTGCCAAAAGCCGTGCCACCTCTTCACCGATTGCTTTTCTTTTCTGGATGGCGGACCATCGAAGATGCTCTTTGACTGGTTTCACCTTCGGGTCGACTCGCAAACGATGCTCAGCCAGTCCCCTGGGAACACCCGGCATGTCATAAGGCTTCCATGCAAAGATGTCCCAGTTCTCACGGAGGAACTGGATGAGCGCTTCTTCCTATTTGGAGTCGAGTGTGGTTGAAATGTGAGTCGGAGCTGCATTTGGATCCGTCGGGTGAATGTGAATCGACTTCGTTTCACCAGATGACTGGAATGCTGAATCTGTGGCTAGTTTCTTGGCTCGCAGCAAGTCACTCGGATCCGCATTTTTCTGGTATTCTTGCAATTCTACCACAACCATCTAGGCATCGGCGATCTTTGATCCCTTTTGGAAGCACTCTTCTGCCTTCTTCCGATTACCAGAGATAGTGATCACTCCTCTGGGACCAGGCATCTTCAGTTTGAGGTACACGTAACATGGTCGAGCCATAAACCGTGCATAAGCTGGCCTGCCTAAAATTGCATGATAAGCACTCTGGAAGTCCACAACTTCAAACGTCAACTTTTCTTTGCGGTAATTTTTGGAATCACCGAAAACCACGTCGAGTGCAATCTGACCGAGGGATGCAACCTTCTTGCCTGGAATGACAACATGGAAACTCATATGGCTTTCGCTGAGTCTGGACATCGGAATGCCCATTCCTTTCAACGTTTCTGCATATAGTATGTTCAGGCCACTGCCACCATCCATCAGGACCTTTGTTAGTCGAGTGCCTTCGACCACCGGGTCGACCGCCAGTGCTTGCCTCCCAGGGGTGGCAATGTGCGCTGGATGATCAGACTGGTCGAATGTAATGGCAGTCTGCGACCACTTCAAGTAACTGGGTGTCACCGGAGCGACCATGTTCACTTCCTTGTTGATGACTTTCAATCAACTTTTGCTCTCAACGTCAGCAAAAATCATCAGAGTGGAATTCATGTGGGGATAACCATCATCATCCTCTCCCTCATCCTCGGCCTTGTCTGCCTCCTTCTCCTTTTCCTTGGGCTGTTTCTCTCGGAACTGCTGGATTAGGAGTCGACACTGCCGAGTGGTGTGCTTCGGGTAAATGAAATTACCTTCTTCATCTTTTTTGGTGTGGATATGGCACGGCAGATCCAACACGTCATTTCCATCTTGATCTTTTACTTTCTTGGGGTTCCACGGCCCCTTGGGCTTCCCCTTGAACTTTCCTTGAACCACAGCCAAGGCTTCACCAGGAGCAGCTAGCTCGGCCTTGCACTTCTATTTCTGACTGGAGTTTCCTCCTCTGACTTCGTGGGCGACTGCTTTGTGCTTGCCACTCCGGAGTCGCTCTTCCTCTTCACCATTGGAATACTTGGTGGCAATTTCCATCATCCGAGTCAGAGTCATGTTTCCTGTCCGACTGAATTTCAGATTCAACTCCCGATACCTGACGCCTTCCTTGAAAGCACAAATTGCCTGATGATCAGACATATCTTCTACCATGTGGTGCAGGGTGATCCATCTCTGGATATAATCTCTCAAAGTTTCATTCGGTTTTTGGACGCAACACTGTAATTCTGTCAAACCTGCTGGTCGTTTGCAAGCACCCTCGAATGTTCTGACAAACACTCGGGCGAGATCTTCCCAAGTATAGATGCTGCCAGGCGCCAACTGATTCAACCATGCTCTAGCCGAGCCCTCCAACATCAGAGGAAGGTGTTTCATGGCCACTTCATCATTGCCGCCACCAATCTGGACAGCCACTCGGTAGTCTCCAAGACAAGTGCCAGGCTTGGACTCTCCGGTGAACTTACTGACTCCAGTCGCCAACCTGAAGTTGGGGGGAATCATCACAGCTCTGATAGCTCTGTTGAAGCACTCTGGACCAGAGACATGAACTCTGTTGCTGGTTTGCGGATCTCTGTCAGGGTCATCTCGGTGAGCTCTGTTTCTGTCGACCAAGCCCTGCACGAGAATAGATCTCGCATCAAAGACTGGCTCCCTGGGGTCGACTAGAATACCTCTTCCGACACTGTGAGGGCGTCTGTCTTCATGTGGCCGAGGCATGTATGACCCACTCCTTGGAGGAGGCGTGGGCACTCAACGGCGATCATCACGATCGGCACGGCGATCATACTGCTCTCGGTTTCTGTACTAATCACGTCGATCTCCACGTCCCTCATGCCTCGGGGGCGATCTTGGGCTATGGGCCGACTGAACTGTGTCTGCAACCACGGACCTGCTATGAATCCTATTCCGCGACTAAGATACGACCATATTCTGCTCCCCCGCTGCCCGGAGCAAGGCTCTGATCTGCACCAGACCTCGGCCAGCTTCTATTTGGGAAGGTTGGATCGACTCTGCTATCCGGGCAGCAACTGCTAGATTCTGGATGGGGGTTCGATATACCTGAGTTGGAGGTGGAAAAAGTTGACGTCGGCTGGACTCAGGAGCATGTTGTCGAGCACGATCGTCGAGTGCGCGCTGGAGGTTCTCCAGTCGAGTGCGCTCAGCTAGGTTGGCCAAGCGCGCCTGCTCCAAGGCCTGGGCCTCAGGGGTCTCTCCAACTATAGGAGTATGCAGGGCATCTATGTTCCGGCGACGAAGTTCCTCCCTCTGCTACGAGGAGAGGGATTCGGGGCGGTACTCCTCGTGAACGCGCGACGGATCGCTGTTCCCGTCACCTCCGTCTTCACGATCAAAGCCAGGAGGACTGCATGGTCCATTGACCATCAGGACTTCCGCCGCTGGGTCGCTGCTGTCGCACTTGGATGCGGTCTCTACGGAGCCAGTCGACAGATCGAATAGGCCGTAGTGAGATTCGTCGGGCTCGATTTCCGTGACTTGAGGGGTGGCCGACTGGCGAGCCACGACATGCTTCACCCACCACTGAAGCCTCGACCGACCGGTGTGTTTGCTCCGGCGGGTCGCAGGGAGGGGGAAAGCTGCTGGAGTCGACTAGTACTGGGTCGATGGTTGCCGCAGGAGGACGCCGCGGACGCACGCGCGAAAGTGCGTCGCCTCGCGGGCAGGGAGCGCGTCGGCGTCGAGTGGTGCCTCCTGAAGCCAAGCGGAGTCGTCGGCGACAAACACGAGCGCGCCGAGACGGATCTCGCGGCCCTCAGCCAAACCTCCGCCTGGAACCATGATGAAGGGGATCGGAAAAATTGCAACTTCTCCAACAAGTTGCTAAGACACCTGCCCCACGGTGGGCGCCAACTGTCGTGGTTCTAAGACTAACAGTAGAATAGGGGGGTAGGAAAGTAGAGGCAAGATCCTAGCTATGGAGGAGTTGTACACACGAGTTTACGAGTTCAGGCCCTTCTCGGAGGAAGTAACAGCCCTACGTCTCGGAGCCCAGAGGCGGTCGACTGAATATATGTGTGTGAATTACAGAAAGTGCGAACCCCTGTCCCAGAGGAGGGGGTGGCTTATATAGAGTGCGCCAGGACCCCAGCTCCCCTCCGTTACTCAGGGTTCAATGCGCATAAAGGGGGAACGTTACAGGTAACGTCTGAAGTAAAGTGCTATAAATGCTCATAAAACTATGGTTTAAACCCTGACCGTTGCAGAGTGAAAGGTTTCTCATCTCCTGGTGGTCGAGTGTCTTCAAGGTGGTCGAGTGAGCACATCCTCGTGGTCGAGTGGATGATGGTTTCTCTTTGACTGCTTCTGATTCTTTGTATAGATGTCCTTGGGGAGGGTATGTTGGACAGGTCCATGACCCTACCCTGGGTACATAGCTTCATCAGCTACCCCTGCCACGTTCAGCATCATGCAAAGGAGGAGGCGGGTGTGGTGGTGACACCGTACGACCTGGAAGGAATGTCGGAGAAGCCATACATGATGATATCAGAGACAATCGAGAGTCAGCGCCGCGTGACGAGGACACGACGAGGGTCTGTAGGGCGCCCAGGCGAAGGAGCATCACGTCGGGGGTGTGCTTCTTGGTGAGGTCGTGGAAGGAGACATGCGGAAGGGCGCCGACAAGTTGCAGGTGCCCAATGATGGGCAGCGCTTGCGGCGAAGTAGGGAGGCACTGCCCTGTTGATCTAGCAGGAACAAAAACCATGCTCGCACAAACGTATCTAGCATGAGCTTTTACACAAGGTCCGCCATGTCGAGCTTGGTTACTCTATCAAGTTAGCATCACAAGCTCGGTGGCTTATAAGCAGCCACACATGGTAGAAGGCAACAAAAGTATACATACTATATACGGTGCACTAGACTTGGAGCAATAATTGTGCGTGTGTATCCAATACCAAATCTAGCATTTCAGATAGATAAGCCGTTGATACTCAATTAGTATGCACAATCTAGCATTAGTAGTGTCGTCCTAAGAGACCATGATGTTTTTTTGGAATAAAAGACCACGATGTTGACGTGTAGGTGTTGACACACGAACACGTCACGTGTACCCTCGACGCCGGGGGTGATGCACCGCAGCTCACGTCGAAGGAGACCCGACCGACAACGCGATACGCAAGACAGTCGACGGGCGCTTTTGCAGACCCGAAAACCCCACACCCCCGGGAGGGACCCCGTCAGGGAGTGCGGCGGCTATGGGCTGCCCTAGGTCGATTCGCTCGCCCCTAGAGCCTCGGGATTCACAGCTCTCAAACATGAAGAACAGCGAAGACGAGATAGAAAAACGGTGGAGAGATAAAACGTAGATGAAAAAGTAGTATATTGATTTTTTCGATTGTGTGTTTTTTCAATCAGCCGTCACCCCCAACATATATAAGAGGCGGCTAGACTTCCCGTACAAGCAAAGGATTTATCTAGGCTTTCCTTATAAGAAAATTACATCAATTCACGTCCTAGAATCCTAGTTCTGGTCCCACTCGGATTCAGCCCGAATCTGGTCCAATCTTCTGTCTTGCTCCTTGCGTGGGCTGTGGAATCTGCATATGACTTCCGATGGAGACGGTTCAAATATCAATTATGTGTGCTTCGACGAGGCCAACAATCCGTATGTTGATCACTTCTCCAAATAAGGCCATCTTGAATACTCCACGGGGTCATCTCTAATTTCGAGTCGGACTCGTTCATGTAGCTGACTGGACCGTCCGACTCTTGCAGCGTCTCTGCAGGTCGTATACTACGTCGGATGATGATGACTCCAAAAGCAGAGTTGACCGTTTCGACGTTACGAACAACTCCTATGTTGAACACTTCTTCATCCGAAGCCATCTAGATAAGTATTTGAGCCCATCTTCAACATCTGGTCAGATTGGCCTCGACAGTTTCTACTGTTCACGGCAGCAAGCTTTCCCGGCAAGGTTACTGTTCATGGTGGCAAGCTTTCCCCGGCAGGTTACTGTTCACGGCGGCAAGCTCTCCCCCGGCAAGGTTACTGTTCACGGCGGCAAGCTTTCCCCGGCAGGTTACTGTTCACGGCG